>NC_056682.1:88620183-88770183 GCF_018350215.1 Panthera leo | reverse complement strand
CGTCGGGCTCTGTGCTGACAGCTCAGAGCCTGGAGCCTGCTTCTGATTCTGTGTCTCCCTCTCTCTCTGCCCTTCCCCCGCTCATACTCTGTCTCTCCCTCTCTCTCTCTCTCTCTGTCAAAAATAAAAATAAACATTAAAAAAAAATTAAGGCATTTCTCTCCTCAGTGCCTGGCTGGCTCAGTTGGTACAGCATACAACTCTTGATCTTGGGCCTGTAAGTTTGAGCTCCTAGTTGGGTGCACAGATTACTTAAAAATAAAATATTAAAAAATAAATAAATAAAGATCTTTCCCTCCATTAAATCTTCCAGATCCAAACCTGGGTTTCTGTCTGCTTTTTAGAGAATCTGAACACAGCATCTTTGAAGAATTTGCCCTTGGAAGACTAATCATTGTAAAGGTGGCTTATTTATATTAAAATAAAAACAGTTCCTAATTAAAATTATTATCACATTTGGGGCATCTGGGTGGCTCAGTCAATTAAGTGTCCGACTTCCACCAAGGTCATGATCTCGTGGTTCACCAGCTCGAGCCCCACATCTGACAGCTCAGAGCCTGGGCCCTGTTTCAGATTCTGTGTCTCCCTCTATCTCAGTCCCTCCCCCACCATGCTCTGTCTCTCTCTCTTTCAAAAATAAACACTTAAAAAGAAAAAATAAATTTATGATCAATTAAGAATTTATAGATTGATTTAGAAAGAATTTTTTTGAGCATTTAAATTAACAAAAGCACAAAAACATCTTCTTGCAACATTCAGGTCAAAGAAAACGGCTATTTTGAAAATATTAATATGAACACTATATTTCAAAACATATTGCATATAACATCCCATGCAAGCAGATAAACATTAAAATCAATATTCTACTACTGTACAAAACATTTAAAAAACTGAGTATTAGATTCACTAATTTAGAAAATTAATTAATTACTCTAATGACAGAACAAAGGGAAGTAATAAAAATGAGAATACAATTAATTTTTTAAAAAAGAGAGAAGAGATGAGCTATGGAACTCATTTTAAAAAATCAAGTTCTGCTTGTTGGAAGTGGCCCGTTAAAATCTACAAATCTCTAGGTAGCATTATAAACAAAACAACACTTTCCTGCTCCTGGCTCTAGTCTGAGCAGGCTGTCTTCCTCCTCACCTGCTATATGGGCTGAAGCATTAGTAGGTGTGGATATATTGCTTCTGGACCCCAAACGGGCCTGACAGGCACTGTGCAGGACCATCAGTATTTTCAATTACAAGTTTTCTGTGTAATTCTATACTAAGAAATGCTGAAAAGAGTATATCGTTTTATATAAAATATAAGTCAACAATTTATAATGTCTCAAGGAGAAACCCAAAAATAAATAGAAGAAGAAAAAATAAAATGAGAGGAAGTTTTCAGAAATATCACTGTAATTAAAGGTGATGATTAGCAGCCATTTTTTAAAACATACTATGCCAACATTTGAAGAAACATTTGACTACATTTTAAAATTGGAATTAGGAACATTTTCATAAGCACAACTTAGAAAAAATAGAAATCTTCTTTTAGTATGGTCACAATTGCTACCAAGCCTGTAAAATATTATCATAATATGAAATCTACAGCCTAAGCAAATTTATCAATATTGATATGGAACTCTCAAAAAATATTAAATCCATATCATATATATATATATATTTAAATGTAATCAAGTCTAGTTTATTGCAGGAGAATATAGATGGATAATAATTTAAAAATATATATATTCAATGGCAACAATTACAAATGAAAAATAAGATTCCATATCAAAATAAGTGGAGAATAATATAATGTATGAAAATACATGGAAATTACAGATTCTATTCTGGATGTAATAATACAGATAACTTTGAAAAACAAAATAGCTGGAAAATTCTTATACTCATATAAATTTTATTGAGATATAAAAAGTTTGACAATAAAAAAACAGACACTTAAAGATAATTGTTAAGTTAATGTAAATATTTAATGATAGTCCATTAAAAATCCAATGAAATTGTACAACCTGAAAACATTAATTTGATAGAAAAAGTAAACATATATTCACAAATAGAAATTAATCAAGGGGGCCTTTAAATTATTAGATAGAAAAACGTAGGAAAAAAAAGCTTTCAAAAAAAGTTCCACCTTACATCATATACCAGTGTACATTTCAAACATTTTAAAGGAGCAAAAATTAAAAATAAAAGAAATGTTAAATTAAACAACAGAAAATATAAGTTATAATATGCATGTATCTGGTCTTGGGACAGAAAGGGGCTTTCAAAATTGGATATAAATAAAAATCTACTATCAAAAAATAGTTGATAGAAATCAACATGTGAAGTTTTCAGTGTGAAGTAAAATTTAACAGAAGCATAAAAAGCAAAAGGAATATGAAGCAGACTATTTGCTCCATAGCTGGCAGATTATGAAAAGCATTTTAAAGTTCTATAAAACAATGTATGTTCCAGTTGAAACTGGAGAAAGATAATGAGTATACAAAATTTAAATTAATAAACATATATAACACTTAACCATACTGAACTTTGCATCTAGTAAAAATAATTCAAATGAAAACATTGATATTATATTTCCTCCCTGAAAAGATAATTTTTTATCTTTTCACCAAGACTGGTGACTGTGCCGAAAAATATAAAATGACCCATTCACAGAAATCTCTGTTCTATAACTTTACTCTTAAGAAGGGTAATACGCTTATATGAAAGAACATTCACTGAAACATTGCTGTGATTATGAGAATTTAGAAATAACATATATGTTCAGCAATAGATTAGCTTACTAAATTTTAATACAACTCCAGGGTAAAACTGTATTGTAGCAGGCATTTTAATGAAAAATATGAAAATGTTCATAATATGTAGATCAGTGAAATTATAATGTTTAAACTTAAATATGCAGCATGATTTCTGTTTTGTAAAATATGAGCATATGCATATAGACAAAGATCACATATATACATATTTGTATATTTACATTCATATTGTTTTGTTTTGTTTTTTCTGAGTGAGTGGCCTATTGATGTGTGTTTAAATAAAATGTGTGTACTGGGAGTAGGAAGAATCAATTCCTTGAGTTTTACAAGCTTATTTGGTAGGGGAATAAGTGAATAGATATCACTGAAAAAATCCCCTGGACCTCCTTTCTTTTCCTATAAGGAAATAAGGTGATCACTTTCATTGAGAGCTCTTTGGTTAAACAAAATTACTTTCTTGCTTTTTATCCATCGGAGAACAGTTATACACCCAAAATCAATCAGAGTGAAAAACACCACACAGGGTTCTTTAGGTCTCTGTATGCTATGCAAATGTTTTCACAGCATTTTGCTGAATAACAGCACAGCATGGTAAATGCATAAAATGGTCCCTGAAGTCCAGGAAAATTATGGGCATAGGACATTGGTGAGTGTGCAGAACTACTGGTTAGCACTATTTTTTACAAATCAATAATGCAGAAACACTAACGTTTTATTTCTCTAGGAGAAGAGACAAAATATGCAAATAAAATTGGGTTAAAAATGAAATCTTCACAAAACAAACAAAAAATATATTCTACAGCACCAAAATTAAATGAATGATTGTTCTAAATAATAGTGACATTATATCTATTCACCACCATTCTGACATTTTTGTAAGTAGACAGACTAAACTATTTACCCATTCTTTAACGAAAAAAATTTCTTCAGTAATTGGTACCTGATACTAACCAGTTTTAGTACATTTTGGGACAACTGAATAGTGGACCAGGATAGAGGTCTGGTGACAATGTTCTGCGGCATCGTTACTTAGAGACTGTAGGTTTTAACCTTTGTAAAATCACAGAAACATTAGGTCTGACTTCACAAAAAGGCTCAGAATTTCTCTTTTCTCCTTTGTCTAGCCCCCGATATGAAGCAGTTCAACCTTTCAGCATTTTAAAAGTCTATTTCTAAGCAGATAGGAGAGATAAAGAAGTCATAAAAGTAATTATTAATCTGATTTGTAATTTTAGGAGTAGCAAAGGGTTGAGAGCTGGAAACCAAGGATAAGGATTGAGAACACAAGGGGCACCTGGGTGGCTCAGTTGGTTAAGCATCTGACTTTGGCTCAGGTCATGATCTCGCAGTCCATGAATTCAAGCCCCGCATCAAGCTCTATATTGACAGGTCAGAGCCTGGAGCCTGTTTTGGATTCTATGTCTCCCTCTCTCTCTCTCTCTGCCCCTCCCCAGTTTGCCCTCTGTCTTTCTCTCTCTCAAAAATAAACATTAAGAAAAAAAATTAAGGATTATTAATACAAGAATAACTTAACCTTCCTGCTCTGTGACCCTCTCCACTCCACACCCCACACAGGCACACATACACACACACACATACAATATTAAGCTATTTGCCAGTGAGCTTCTGGGAACAAGAGATATTTATACACTCAGTTTCTGGGTAGACAATAGAGGTGCCTGTGTGGCTCAGTCAACTCTTGATTTCGGATCAGGTCATGATTTCACGGTTAATGAGATCAAGCCCCACGTAGGTCTCCGTACTGACAAGTTGGAGCCTATTTGGGATCCTCTCTCTCACTCTCTCTGCACCCATCCCCTCCCAAAAATAAATAAATAAACTAAAAATAAAAATGGAG
Organism: Panthera leo; assembly: GCF_018350215.1. Taxonomy (NCBI): domain Eukaryota; kingdom Metazoa; phylum Chordata; class Mammalia; order Carnivora; family Felidae; genus Panthera; species Panthera leo. Next base: position 88,765,558 of record NC_056682.1, on the reverse strand, counting down.
AAAACAGTTTAGGTCATTGTTTCACAATTGGATGCAAAAAAGAAGATCCCTAAAAACCCATTTCTTCTAGTGCTTTCTGTTCTCTTGTGAGACAGGAAATAGGAGGATTGAGTGCCCAGAATGACTTTAGACTCCTGGTTTAGGAGATATTGGTGCGGGGCCACAATGTCTCCAGCAAGGGAGGGATGTACATCTTGTTACATGGTATAGGCATTAAATCACAGCCAAGAGATTATATGTTAAAATTACATATTTAGGGCCAGTTTCTAGTACTGCAAATAGGGATCTTAAAAGTTGTCATGCTGTCTTAACAAGTAAAAAGTTAAGCAGACTGAAAAATCAACAACGTTTCTTAGATCCCTAAAAGATGGGAGGACACAGGATAAACTGCTCCCCCCAAAACTGGAGAGACAGACAGAACACAAGGAGTCCCAGATAACCTGACCAGAGATGCCAAGATGAAACCACTATGAGAACCTGAGTGGGAAGGGAGGGGTAGGAAGCCTGAAGCATAATTGAAGAACTCATGGAGACTCAGTGTGGACAATTCTGAGAGTTAAAAGCTCCAGGGCAGCTTTTAACCAGTCATTAGAAAAGCCTTCACAACTCTGTTAAGATTTACTTCAAGGAACTCTACCAGGTTCTCACAGTAAATACCAGAGAAAAATCCCCTTGGTTTTCTGGCAGAGGTGGGGAGGTGAAGGACTTACTCTAAATACTTCAGGCAGTCTGTTCTTAACAAGGCCTGCCCTCTGGAGAAACTTGCTAACCAAAGCCTAACAGCTCCCTCTGGTGGCTTTCTCCACCAGTGAGCCATGGACCCCTGTCTTTGCTCTTTCTGACTGAAATAGGATGAGTATGTACTTTGTTCCCACAGCCTGACCATAAGGACACAGGATGAAGGACTCCTTTCCCATGTCGTATCCTTCCAAGTACCCAGAAAAGATATAGTTGCCAAAGATAATCGCATTAGTTTTTTCTCCCTAGAGCAGATTGCCAAACAAAAACCTGCATTCATCAAACCCTGTGGCACAGTAACAGCTGCAGATTCTTTTTTCCTGGCCTATGGTGAATCAGCATTGTTGATTATGGCAGAGGAAGATGGTCTGGCCATGGGTTACAAATGGAGAGCATTTTTGAGGGATTCTGTGTAAGTGGTCTCAGGATCCAAAAGATCAACTTTTATTTAGTCAACAGATGCTACGCCAGAAGTTCTAGAAGAGGCAGGATTGACAATAAATGTTATTTATGCTTTGGAATTTAAGGAAGGTTTCACAGGTCAGATTTTGTCTAATTTGGAAGCCATGGATTCTGGCTGGTTTGCATAAAAATACGTGGTTGGAAAACCCAAGTTTGGATTGCCCCTTTTAGAGAAGTTGAACAACTGGGGTGGATGGCTGTCCTGGGGATAACTATGTGGAGCCACTGGCTGCAGGTTGGTCACTGCCCTGCCAACAGATTACAGAAGAAAGGAGGCCAGTATTGCTCAGTGACTGTCTGTACAGCTGGAGAGCAGGACCATGCTATGGTAGGAGAAGCTTATACAAAATAATAGATCAGGAAGAGGTGCCCTGAAGTTTCTGTGTCATACTCACCCCATTTCAATGCATTACTAAATGACATCTATAATTTCTAGCTCCTCTTAGGAAAACAAAATGTGTGGCCCTCTGTTAAATACTTTGAAGTCAAGGCCTGCTAATATTCTGAGCTTTCCAATAGTCATGGCTTTACTGCTCTTTCAGGGATTACACCAGAATCCCGCACAGCGATAGGTTTAAACAATTGTTTTTAGTTTTTATTTTCACCAAAGACTACATGAGAGGTTGCAGTTTTGAAGAGAGGTTAGCTGAGATTTGGAATCATCTTTGTATTTGCAAATGATACTCATTCCTATTTGTAACCTAAAGATGACTGTTTTCTAAAAAATACAAATCACTGTGCCTAATTAACTTAACTGTGGGAAGATAATTCAGAACCTAAACCAATAAAGTGGAGTTTTGATTCCAAAAGTTTTTTAGAGACAATGAAAATAATATAGGTCAGAACCTCAGATATACATAAAAGAAGGGCATCGAAAGAGGAATAAGTGAAGATAAAATAACTTTTATTTTTCTTCTCCTTAACTGATCCAACAGATACATTTTTCAAAGTAGTAACACCAACAATGCACTCAATTATGTATGCTTATGGATATAGTTTATATGTTTCTTATGCTTATTCATAAGTGCAAAGAATGTCAGCAATGATACAAAGAATGAGAAGAAGGAATTAGGTTTATTTTACAATAAATTACTCACAGTACTGATGAACGGGTATACTGTCATTTGAAAGTGGACTTAAATTAGCTGTAAATATCTATTACAAAACCTAGGTCAAACCCACAAAAAATATGCTATATACTAAGAGAGGATAAAAAATTGAATCATACAAAATGCTCATTTAAAACCACAAAAGACAGGGAAAGAGTGGAAGATAAAGATAGGAACAAAGTATAAGAGCATCAAATAGAAAACAATCACAAATACTGTAAATAGGAGCCCAAATATAACAATAATCACTGAAAAACAGTGGTCTAAATGTACCATTTAAATGGTAGAGATCCTCAGGGTGAATCAAAAGCAAGACCTGATTACGTAAAGTCAACAAGAAAAACATTTTAAATATAAAGAGACATACAGATTAAAAGTGGATGGAGAAAATATACTATGCTAATATATATCAAAAAACAACAGAAATAGCTACATTAATTTCAGAAAGCAAATTTCAAAGCAAGGAAATCATTCGGGAAAAAGAAGGGCATTATATAATGACAAAGTGATCAATTACCCAAGAAGACGTAACAATTCTTAATGTGTATATGACTAACAACAGAGCATCAAACTGTGTGAGGCAAAAACTAATAGAACTACAAAAAAAAAAAAAAAAAGATGAATCCACTATCATAGTCGGTAAACTTCAAGAACCCTCTCTCAGTAATGGATATATCAGGCAGCAAGAATTTTAGAAGGACGTTTGAACACAATACCCTTAATCAGTTGGGTGTTTTTGACGTGTATAGACTAAATCCTACAACATCATCATGCACATTCTTTTCAAGCTTTACATTCAGCAATATAGACTACATTTTTGACCCTAAAACACACTGAACAAATTTAAAAGAATGGAAAACCTACTGCATCTAATCTCAGGTCACAATGGAATTAAACTAGATATCAATAATAGATAATAGGAAAAGCCCACAATATGTGGACACCAAACAGCACACTTGTAAATACAGACATACTTCTTTTTATTCAGCTTCACTTTATTGCACTTTGTAGATAATGCATTTTTTTACAAATTAAACGTCTGTGGCAACCCTGCCTGACGCCAGCGTGTGGGTTCCATTTTTCCAACATCTGCTTTCTTCATGACTCTGTATCCAATTTAGTCATTTTTACAAAATTTCAAACTTTTTCATTATTATTATATTTGTTATAGTGATTTATGATCAGTGGTTATGACTTATTGAAAGCTCAGATAATGGGTAGCATTTTTTAGCAAAAAATGTTTTTTAATTAGGGTATGTACATTTTTCTTAGACATAATGCTATTGAACACTAAATAGACTACAATATAGTATAATCATAACTTCTATATGGGCTGGGAAACAGAAAACTTATTTGACTCACTTTGTTGTGATATTTGCTTTACTACAGTGGTCTGAAACTGAACTGCCATATCTCTCAGGTATGCCTCCTGGAATACATGGGTCAAAGAAAAAAATCTCAAGAGAACTTAAATTTTTTTTTTCTAAATGAAGAGGAGAAAGAACTTATCAAAATTTGTTAAATGCAGCTACAGCAGTTTATATAGGGATATTTATAGCATTGTATGTATAAGAAAAGATCAGTGATCTAAAATAATCTAAATTCCCATATTAAGAAATAAGAGGGAGAGGAGCCAAGATGGTGGAACAGCATTGAAGTTTTCTTGGGGTCTCGTGTCCACGAAATACAGCCAGACCGACACTAAACCATCCTGCACACCTGGAAAACTGATCTGAGGACTAACACAAAAATCTGCACAATCTGAACGACAGAATTCAGCAGGTACGCGGCGCGCAGAGGTGAACTGGGGGAGAGAGAAGCCGCAGAGGGCAGAGAGCCGCTTTTGCCTGCAAAGAGAGGATGTAGACAGCAGGGGGTCGGGGGAGAATACGGGAGAAGCACCCCCCCTAAAATCAGCTGGAGAGAAAGTGGAAAAGTAGAAACAGCCACAGGCACTGAGCTAAAAAGGGAGAAAGGAGAAAGGAGAGGGTTTAAATTCCATTAAGGCTATAAACAGGGGGAGCACAGAGCCTGAAACTCTGTAGTTCAATACCTGGTGGTGCTTTGGTGGGAAGGGTGAATCCCCAGGAGCAGAGTGGAGTCTGGGCTTCTTCAGGCCACACTGGAGAGGCAGTTCCCCTGCTGGGAGGACATCTGGTAGAGGCTGTGTGGGTCCCCCAAAGGCAAGGCCCCAGTGGACCAGGGAGAACAACCACATTCGCTGGAACAAAGTTATTTTTCCATAATCCCTGAAACGCTAGTATCTTGCAAACTTTTTCTGAGGTGGGCTGGCACCCGGCTGTAGTCTCTGGGCACCGGCAGCAGCACGGACTTGCAAACGTTCCTGGGTGCAGCCGGCACCCGGCCATTGCTCAGTGAGACCCTCCTGCAGAAGGACAGAATGGGCCAAAGCCGCAGTCCCTCAGAAGTAAGGCATCGGGGAAAAACAGCCGCATCTGAGACAAAACATAGGAGGGAGGTGCTGCCTGAGGCTTAGTCACGGACTGTGTAAAAGTGGGGAGTGAACGGAAGCTGAAAACAAAGGACGGGTGTGCGATTGATGATCAGGGAGAACAGAGTTTGATACTAGAGACTGGGTACTTAGCTGGGTGATGCCCTTTTAACCTCTCCCGTGGGTGCATGCGCATAAGCACCTACAAGAACCACAACAATCCATCCCAGTAAGGTAAGCAGCGCCATCTAGTGGAGAACGGAGCTGTTACACTAAGCCCTGCCCAATTGGGCCAACCTCTCTCTTCAAGAACACAAGTCTCCTTGCTTAGTTTGTGGACTATAAAGCGCTGCATACTTTGACTTCTAGGGGAAAAGAAGTAATTTCAGTAGTATTTCAGTCTGTTCATCGTTCATCTATTCAATTTTCTTTCTTTTTTTTACTTTTTTCTTTTTTCACTCCTTTTCGTTTTCCTGAATACAGAAAGAGAAAAAATTCATTTTTATTTTCAGTTTTTATTAAAACTATTTTTCTCTAATCTTTCTACCACATTTTTACTTATATGTAAAATTTTCAAATTCTATCTTACTTTCATCATTTTATTTTAGACTACTTCAGTGTATTCATTTTTTCAAAATTTCAAATGCTTTCCTTTTTTTTTTTTTCTTTCCCGTTTTTTCTCTAATATATAAAGCCCCTCACAACACCCAGGACAAACACATCTAGGATCTAGCATCATTTATTCTATATCTTGTGTGTGTGTGTGTGTGTTTATTTTAATATTTTTTTATTTTATTTTTTAATATTTTTTTTCAATATATGAAATTTATTGTCAAATTGGTTTCCATACAACACCCAGTGCTCATCCCAAAAGGTGCCCTCCTCAATACCCATCACCCACCCTCCCCTCCCTCCCACCCCCCATCAACCCTCAGTTTATTCTCAGTTTTTAAGAGTCTCTTATGCTTTGGCTCTCTTCCACTCTAACCTCTTTTTTTTTTTTTTTCCTTCCCTCTCCCATGGGTTTCTCTTAAGTTTCTCAGGATCCACATAAGAGTGAAAACATATAGTATCTGTCTTTCTCTGTATGGCTTATTTCACTTAGCATCACACTCTCCAGTTCCATCTACGTTGCTACAAAAGGCCATATTTCATTCTTTCTCATTGCCACGTAGTATTCCATTGTGTATATAAACCACAATTTCTTTATCCATTCATCAGTTGATGGACATTTAGGTTCTTTCCATAATTTGGCTATTGTTGAGAGTGCTGCTATAAACATTGGGGTACAAGTGCCCCTATGCATCAGTACTCCTGTATCCCTTGGGTAAATTCCTAGCAGTGCTATTGCTGGGTCATAGGGTAGGTCTATTTTTAATTTTCTGAGGAACCTCCACACTGTTTTCCAGAGCGGCTGCACCAATTTGCATTCCCACCAACAGTGCAAGAGGGTTCCCGTTTCTCCACATCCTCACCAGCATCTATAGCCTCCTGATTTGTTCATTTTGGCCACTCTGACTGGCGTGAGGTGATATCTGAGTGTGGTTTTGATTTGTATTTCCCTGATGAGGAGCAACGTTGAGCATCTTTTCATGTGCCTGTTGGCCATCCGGATGTCTTCTTTAGAGAAGTGTCTATTCATGTTTTCTGCCCATTTCTTCACTGGGTTATTTGTTTTTCGGGTGTGGAGTTTGGTGAGCTCTTTATAGATTTTGGATACTAGCCCTTTGTCCGATATGTCATTTGCAAATATCTTTTCCCATTCCATTGGTTGCCTTTTAGTTTTGTTGGTTGTTTCCTTTGCTGTGCAGAAGATTTTTATCTTCATGAGGTCCCAGTAGTTCATTTTTGCTTTTAATTCCCTTGCCTTTGGGGATGTGTCAAGTAAGAAATTGCTACGGCTGAGGTCAGAGAGATCTTTTCCTGCTTTCTCCTCTAGGGTTTTGATGGTTTCCTGTCTCACATTCAGGTCCTTTACCCATCTTGAGTTTATTTTTGTGAATGGTGTGAGAAAGTGGTCTAGTTTCAACCTTCTGCATGTTGCTGTCCAGTTCTCCCAGCCCCATTTGTTAAAGAGACTGTCTTTTTTCCATTGGATATTCTTTCCTGCTTTGTCAAAGATGAGTTGGCCATAGTTTGTGGGTCTAGTTCTTGGGTTTCTATTCTATTCCATTGGTCTATGTGTCTGTTTTTATGCCAATACCATGCTGTCTTGATGATGACAGCTTTGTAGTAGAGGCTAAAGTCTGGGATTGTGATGCCTCCTGCTTTGGTCTTCTTCTTCAAAATTACTTTGGCTATTCGGGGCCTATTGTGGTTCCATATGAATTTTAGGATTGCTTGTTCTAGTTTCAAGAAGAATGCTGGTGCAATTTTGATTGGGATTGCATTGAATGTGTACATAGCTTTGGGTAGTATTGACATTTTGACAATATTTATTCTTCCAATCCATGAGCACGGAATGTTTTTCCATTTATTTGTATCTTCTTCAATTTCCTTCATAAGCTTTCTATATTTTTCAGCATACAGATCTTTTACATCTTTGTTAGGTTTATTCCTAGGTATTTTATGCTTCTTGGTGCAATTGTGAATGGGATCAGTTTCTTTATTTGTCTTTCTGTTGCTTCATTATTAGTGTATAAGAATGCAACTGATTTCTGTACATTAATTTTGTATCCTGCAACTTTGCTGAATTCATGTATCAGTCTAGCAGACTTTTGGTGGAGTCTATCGGATTTTCCATGTATAATATCATGTCATCTGCAAAAAGCGAAAGCTTGACTTCATCTTGCCAATTTGGATGCCTTTGATTTCCTTTTGTTGTCTGATTGCTGATGCTAGCACTTCCAACACTATGTTAAACAACAGCGGTGAGAGGGGGCATCCCTGTCGTGTTCCTGATCTCAGGGAAAAAGCTCTCAGTTTTTCCCCATTGAGGATGATGTTAGCTGTGGGCTTTTCATAAATGGCCTTTATGATCTTTAAGTATGTTCCTTCTATCCCGACTTTCTCAACGGTTTTTATTAAGAAAGGGTGCTGAATTTTGTCAAATGCCTTTTCTGCATCGATTGACAGGATCATATGGTTCTTATCTTTTCTTTTATTAATGTGATGTATCACGTTGATCGATTTGCGAATGTTGAACCAGCCCTGCATCCCAGGAATGAATCCCACTTGATCATGGTGAGTAATTCTTTTTATATGCTGTTGAATTCGATTTGCTAGTATCTTATTGAGAATTTTTGCATCCATATTCATCAGGGATATTGGCCTGTAGTTCTCTTTTTTTACTGGGTCTCTGTCTGGTTTAGGAATCAAAGTAATACTGGCTTCATAGAATGAGTCTGGAAGTTTTCCTTCCCTTTCGATTTCTTGGAATAGCTTGAGAAGGATAGGTATTATCTCTGCTTTAAACGTCTGGTAGAACTCCCTTGGGAAGCCATCTGGTCCTGGACTCTTATTTGCTGGGAGATTTTTGATAACTGATTCAATTTCTTCCCTGGCTATGGGTCTATTCAAGCTTTCTATTTCCTCCTGATTGATTTTGGAAGAGTGTGGGTGTTTAGGAATTTGTCCATTTCTTCCAGGTTGTCCAATTTGTTGGCATATAATTTTTCATAGTATTCCCTGATAATTGTTTGTATCTCTGAGGGATTGGTTGTAATAATTCCATTTTCATTCATGATTTTATCTATCTGGGTCATCTCCCTTTTCTTTTGAGAAGCCTGGCTAGAGGTTTGTCAGTTTTGTTTATTTTTTCAAAAAACCAACTCTTGGTTTCGTTGATATGCTCTACAGTTTTTTAGATTCTATATTGTTTATTTCTGCTCTGATCTTTATTATTTCTCTTCTTCTGCTGGGTTTAGGCTGTCTTTGCTGTTCTGCTTCTATTTCCTTTAGGTGTGCTGTTAGATTTTGTATTTGGGATTTTTCTTGTTTCTTGAGATAGGCCTGGATTGCAATGTATTTTCCTCTCAGGACTGCCTTCGCTGCATCCCAAAGCATTTGGATTGTTGTATTTTCATTTTCGTTTATTTTCATTTTCGTTTGTTTCCATATATTTTTTAATTTCTTCTCTAATTGCCTGTTTGAACACTCATTCTTTAGTAGGGTGTTCTTTAACCTCCATGCTTTTGAAGGTTTCCAGACTTTTTCTTGTGGTTGATTTCAAGCTTCATAGCATTGTGGTCTGAAAGTATGCATGGTATAATTTCAGTTCTTGTATACTTATGAAGGGCTGTTCTGTGACCCAGTATATGACCTATCTTGGAGAATGTTCCACGTGCACTCAAGAAGAAAGTATATTCTGTTGCTTTGGGATGCAGAGTTCTAAATATATCTGTCAAGTCCATCTGATCCAATGTATCATTCAGGGCCCTTGTTTCTTTATTGACTGTGTGTCTAGATGATCTATCCATTTCTGTAAGTGGAGTGTTAAAGTCCCCTGCAATTACCACATTCTTATCAATAAGGTTGCTTGTGTTTCTGAGTAATTGTTTTATATATTTGGGGGCTCCCATATTCGGCACATAGACATTTATAATTGTTAGCTTTTCCTGATGGATAGACCCTGTAATTATTATATAATGCCCTTCTTCATCTCTTGTTACAGCCTTTATTTAAAGTCTAGTTTGTATGATATAAGTGTGGCTACTCCAGGTTTCTTTTGACTTCCAGTGGCATGATAAATAGTTCTCCATCCCTTCACTCTCAATCTGAAGGTGTCCTCAGGTCTAAAATGAGTCTCTTGTAGACAGCAAATAGATGGGTCTTGTTTTTTTATCCATTCTGATACCCTATGTCTTTTGGTTGGCGCATTTAGTCCATTTACATTCAGTTATTATAGAAAGATATGGGTTTAGAGTCATTGTGATGTCTGCATGTTTTATGCTTGTAGCGATGTCTCTGGTACTTTGTCTCATAGGATCCCCCTTAGGATCTCTTGTAGGGCTGGTCTAGTGGTGACAAATTCCTTCAGTTTTTGTTTGTTTGGGAAGACCTTTATCTCTCCTTCTATTCTAAATGACAGACTTGCTGGATAAAGGATTCTTGGCTGCATAATTTTTCTGCTCATCACATTGAAGATCTCCTGCCAATCCTTTCTGGCCTGCCAAGTTTCAGAAGAGAGATCGGTTAGGAGTCTTATAGGTCTCCCTTTATATGTTAGGGCACGTTCATCCCTTACTGCTTTCAGAATTTTCTCTTTATCTTTGTATTTTGCCAGTTTCACTATGATATGTCATGCAGAAGATCGATTCAAGTTACATCTGAAGGGAGTTCTCTGTGCCTCTTGGATTTCAATGCCTTTTTCCTTCCCCAGTTCAAGGAAGTTCTCAGCTATTATTTCTTCAAGTACAACTTCAGCACCTTTGCCTCTCTCTTCCTCCTCTGGAATACCAATTATGCGTATATTATTTCTTTTTAGTGCATCTCTTAGTTCTCTAATTTTCCCCTCATACTCCTGGATTTTTTTTATCTCTCTTTTTCTCGGCTTCCTCTTTTTCCATAATTTTATCTTCTAGTTCACCTATTCTCTCCTCCGCCACTTCAATCTGAGCCATGGTCGTTTCCATTTTATTTTGCATCTCATTTAAAGCGTTTTTCAGCTCCTCCTGACTATTCCTTAGTCCCTTGATCTCTGTAGCAATAGATTCTCCGCTGTCCTCTATACTGTTTTCAAGCCCAACGATTAATTTTATGACTATTATTCTAAATTCACTTTCTGTTATATTATTTAAATCCTTTTTGATCAGTTCATTAGTTGTTGTTATTTCCTGGAGATTCTTTTGAGGGGAATTCTTTTGTTTGGTCATTTTGGATAGTCCCTGGAGTGGTGTGGACCTGCAGGGCACTTCCCCTGTGCTGTGGTGTATAACTGGAGCTGGTGGGCGGGGCCGCAGTCAGACCTGATGTCTGTCCCCAGCCCACCGCTTGGTCCACAGTCAGACTGATGTGTGCCTTCTTTTCCCTTCTCCTAGGGGCGGGATTCACTGTGGGGTGGCTAGGCCCGTCTGGGCTACTTGCACAGTGCCAGGCTTGTGGTGCTGGAGATCTGGAGTATTAGCTGGGGTGGGTAGGCAAGGTGCACGGGGGCAGGAGGGGCAGGCTTAGCTTACTTCTCCTTCAAAGATCCACTTCAGGAGGGGCCCTGTGGCAGCGGGAGGGAGTCAGATCCGCTGCCGGAGGGTTGGCTCTGCAGAAGCACAGTGTTGGGTGTTTTCGTGAAGCAAGCAAGTTCCCTGACAGGAACTGGTTCCCTTTGGGATTTTGGCTAGGGGATGGGCGAGGGAGATGGCGCTGGCGAGTGCCTTTGTTCCCCGCCAAGCTGAGCTCTCTTCTCCTGGGGCTCAGCAACTCTCCCTCCCGTTGTCCTCCAGCCTTCCCGCTCTCCGAGGAGAGCTGTTAACTTATGACCTCCCAGATGCTAAGTCCCGCTTGCTGTCGGAAAACACTCCATCCAGCCCCTCCGATTTTGCAAGCCAGACTCGGGGGCTCTGCTTGGTTGGCAGGCTGCCCCTTCGCCCCGGCTCCCTCCCGCCAGTCCGTGCAGTGCGCACCGCCTCTTCGCCCTTCCTAACCTCTTCCGTGGGCCTCTCGTCTGTGCTTGGCTCCAGAGACTCCATTCTGCTAGTCTTCTGGCAGTTTTCTGGGTTATTTAGGCAGGTGTAGGTGGAATCTAAGTGATCAGCAGGACACGCGGTGAGCCCAGCGTCCTCCTACGCCACCATCTTCCCTAGAATCAATATTATTTTTTTTTTACTTCACTAATTAATTTTCTCCCTTGAAAATCATGAAGTAAAGGAATTTACCCCAAAAGAAAGAGCAGGAAGTAATCACAGCCAGGGACTTAACCAACACAGATACAAGCAAGATGTCTGAACCAGGATTTAGAATCACGATAATAAGAATACTATCTAGAGTCGAAAATAGAGTAGAATCCCTTTCTGTGAAGATAAAAGAAGTAAAAGCTAGTTAGGATGAAATAAAAAAAAATGCTATAACTGAGCTGCAATTTTGAATGGATGCCATGGTGGCAAGGATAGATGAGTTAGAGCAGAGAGTCAGCGATATAGAAAACAAACTTATGCAGAATAATGAAGCAGAAATAAAGAGGGAGATTAAGGCAAAAGAGCATGATTTAAGAATTAAAGAAATCAGTGACTCATTAAAAAGGAACAACATCAGAATCATGGGGTCCCAGAAGAGGAAGAGACAGAAATAGGGATAGAAGGGTTATGTGACAAAAACATAGTGGAAAACTTTCCTAACCTGGGGAAAGACACAGACATCAAAATCCAGGAAGTACAGAGGACTCCCATTAGATTCAACAAAAAACGACCATCAACAAGGCATATCATAGTCAAATTCACAGAATACTTAGGCAAGGAGAGAATCATGAAAGTAGCAAGGGAAAAAAAGTCCCTAACCTACAAGGGAAGACACACCAGGTTTATATAAGACCTATCCACAGAAACTTGGCAGGCCAGAAAAGAGTGGCAGGATATATTCAGTGTGGTGAATCAGAAGAATATGCATCCAAAAATTCTTTATCCAGCAAGGCTGTCATTCAAAATAGAAAGAAAGATTAAAAGTTTCTCAGACAAAAAAAAATTAAAGGAGTGTGTGACCACAAACCAGCCCTGCAAGAAATTTTAAGGGGGACTCTCTGAGGGGAGAAAAGATGAAAAAACAAAACAAAACAAAACAAATAAATAAAGACTGAAAGCAACAAAGACTAGAAAGGACCAGAGAACACCACCAGAAACTCCAACTCTACAAGCAACATAATGGCAATAAATTCATATTTTTCAGTACTCACTCTAAACATCAGTGGACTCAATGCTTCAATCAAAAGGCATAGGGTAAGAGAATGGATAAGAAAACAAGATCCATCCATATGCTGTTTATTAGAGACCCACTTTAGACCTAAATACACCTTCAGATTGAAAGTAAGGGGATGCAAAACCATTCATCATGCTAGTGGTGAGCAAAAGAAAGCTAGAGTAGCCATACTTATATCAGACAATCTAGACTTTAAAATAAAGACTGTATCAAGAGATGAAGAATGACATTATATCATAATTAAGGGGTCTATCCACCAAGAGGACCTAACAATTGTAAATATTTATGTGCCAAATGTGGGAGTACCCAAATATATAAATCACAACATAAAGAAACTTAATCACAAACATAAAGAACTCATCGATAGTAATACTATAATAGTAGGGGACTCCAACACCCCACTCACAGCAATGGACAGATCATCTAAACAGAAAATCAATAAGGAAACAATGCCTTTGAATGACACACTGGACCAGATGGACTTCACAGATATATTCAGAACATTTCATCCTAAAGCACCAGAATATACATTCTTCTCCAGTGCACATGGAACATTCTCCAGAATAGACCACATACTGGGACACAAATTAGCCCTCAACAAGTACAAAAAGATCAAGATCATACCATGCATATTTTCAGACCACAGCGCTATGAAACTCGAAATCAACCACAAGGAAAAAATTTGGAAAGGTAAGAAATGCTTGGAGACTGAAGAACATCCTACTAAAGAATGAATGGGCTAACCAAGAGGTTAAAGAGGGTATTAAAAAGTTCATGGAAGCCAATGAAAATGATGACACCACAACCCAAAATCTCTGGGATGCAGCAAAGGCGGTCATAAGAGGAAAGTATATAGCAATCCAGGCCTTCCTAAAGAAGGAAGAAAGATCTCAGATACACAACCTAACCTTATACCTAAAGAGCTGGGGAAAAACACAGCAAATAAAACCCCAAATCAGCAGAATACAGGAAACAATAAAGATTAAAGCAGAAATTAATACTATCGAACCCCCCCCCCAAAAAAAAACAAAAACAGTAGAACAGATCAATGAAACTAGAAGCTGGTTCTTTTAAAGAGTTAATAAAATTGATAAACCGCTAGCCAGTTTGATCAAAAAGAAAAAGGAAAGGACCCAAATAAATAAAATTAAGAATGAAAGAGGAGAGATCACAACCAATACAGCAGAAATAAAAACAATAATAAGAGAATATTGTGAGCAATTTTTGTGCCAATAAAATGGACAATCTGGAAGAAATGGACAAATTCCTAGAAACATATACACTACCAAAACTGAAACAGTTTGACATAGAAAATTTGAACAGACCCATAACCAGTAAGGAAATCGAATTAGTAATCAAAAATGTGCCAAAAAACAAGAGTCCAGGGCCAGATGGCTTTCCAGGGCAAGTCTACCAAACATTTAAGGAAGAGTGAACACCTATTCTCTTGAAGCTGTTCCAAAAAATAGAAATGGAAGGAAAACTTCCAAACTCTTTCTATGAAGCAAGCATTACCTTGATTCCAAAACCAGACAGAGACCACACCAAAAAGTAGAACTATAGACCAATTTCCCTGATGAACATGGATGCAAAAATACTCAACAAGATATTAGCCAACTGGATCCAACAATACATTAAAAAAAATTATTCACCTAAACCAAATGGGATTTATACCTGGTATGCAGGGCTGGTTCAATATCTGCAAAACAATTAACGTGATTCATCACATCAACAAAAGAAAGGACAAGAACCATATGATCCTCTCAATAGATGCAGAGAAAGCATTTGACAAAATACAACATCCTTTCTTGATAAAAACCCTCAAGAAAGTAGGGATAGAAGGATCATACCTCAAGATCATAAAATCCATATACAAAAGACACAATGCTAATATTCTCCTCGTGGGGAAAAACAGAGCTTTCCCCCTAAGGTCAGGAACAAGACAGGGATGTCCACGGTCACCACTGTTATTCAACATAGTATTGGAAGTCTTAGCCTCTGCAATCAGAGAAGACAAAGAAATAAAAGGCATCCAAATCGGCCAGGAGGAGGTCAAACTTTCACTCTTCACAGATGACATGATACTCTATATGGAAAACCCAAAAGATTCCACCAAAAAACTGCTAGAACTGATTCATGAATTCAGCAGAGTTGCCGGATATAAAATCAACGCACAGAAGTTGGTTGAAATTCTATACATCATCAATGAAGCAACAGAAAGAGAAATCACAGAATCGACCCCATTAACAATTGCACCAAAAACGATAAACTACCTAAGAATAAATATAACCAAAGAGGTGAAAAATCTATATGCCGAAATCTATAGAAAGTTTATGAAAGAAATTGAAGGCCCAAAAAAATGGAAAAAGATTTAATGCTCCTGGATAGGAAGAACAAATATTGTTAAAATGCCGATACTACCAAAAGCAATCTACATATTGAATGCAATCCCTATTAAAATAACAGCAACATTCTTCACAGAGCTAGAACAAACAATCCTAAAATTTGTATGGAACCAGAAAAGACCCTGAATAGCCAAAGCAATGTTGAAAAAGAAAACCAAAGCAGGAGGCATCACAACCCCGGACTTCAAGCTATACTACAAAGCCATAATCATCAAGACAGTATGGTACTGGTACAAAACCAGACACTCAGGTCAATGGAACAGAATAGAGAACCCAGAAATGGACCCACAAACATATGGCCAACTAATCTTTGACAAAGCAGGAAAGACTATCCAATGGAATAAAGACAGTCTCTTCAGCAAGTGGTGCTGGGAAAACTGGACAGTGACATGCAGAAGAATGAACCTGGACCACTTTTTTTTACACCAGACACAAAAATAAACTCAAAATGGAGGAAAGACCTCAATGTAAGATAGGAATCCATCAAAATCCTCAAGGAGAAAGCAGGCAAAAACCTCTTTGACCTCAGCCACAGCAACTTCTTACTCAACACGTCTCCAGAGGCAAGGGAAACAAAAGCAAAAATGAACTTCTGGGACCTCATCAAAATAAAAAGTTTCTACACAGTGAAGGAAACAATCAGCAAAATTAAAAGGCAACTGACAGAATGGGAGAAGATATTTGCAAATGACATATCAGATAAAGGGTTAGTATCCAAAATCTATAAAGAACTTCTCAAACTCAACACCTAAAAAACAAATAATCCAGTGAAGAAATGGGTAAAAGACATGAATAAATATTTCTCCAAAGAAGACATTTAGATGGCCAACTGATACATGAGAAAATGCTCAACGTCACTCATCATCAGGGAAATACAAATCAAAACTACAATGAGAGACCACCTCCCACCTGTCAGAATGGCTAACATCAATACCTCAGGCAACAACATATGTTGGTGAGGATGCAGAGAAAGATGATCTCTTTTGCATTGCTGTTGGGAATACAAGCTGGCACAGCTACTCTGGAAAACAGTATGGAGGTTCCTCAACAAATTAAAAATAGAACTACCTTATGACCCAGCAATTGCATTGCTAGGTATTTATCGAAGGGATGCAGGTATGCTCTTTCAAAGGGACACATGCACCCTAATGTTTATAGTAGCACTATCAACAATAGCCAAAGTATGGAAAGAGCCCAAATGTCCATTGATGGATGAATGGATAAAGAAGATGTGGTATATACAATAGAGTATTGTATAAAGTACAATTAAAGTACAAATTAAAGTATTTATTAAAGTACTTATTAAAGTACAAATTAAAGTACAAATAAAGTATTGGATAAAGAGATGTGGTATATACAATAGAATATTACTCGGCAATCAAAAAGAATGAAATCTTGTCATTTGCAACTACATGGATGGAACTAGACGGTACTATGTTAAGCGAAATTAGTCAGTCAGAGAAACACAAACATATGACTTCACTTATATGAGGACTTTAAAACACTGAACAGATGAACATAAAGGAAGGGAAGCAAAAATAATGTAAAAACTAGGGGGACAAAACATAAGAGACTCTTAAATATGGAGAACAAACAGAGGGTTACCGGAGGGGTTCTGGGAGGCAGATGGGCTAAATAGGTTAGGGGCATTAAGAAATCTACTCCTGAAATCATTGTTGCACTATATGGTAACTAATTTGGATGTAAATTAAAAAAATAATAATAAAATAAATGTCTAAAAAAAAGAAAGAAGAAAGAGAACAGCAAATTGAATCCAAAGTAGGCAGAATAAAAATAATAAAAAGAATTAGGGTAGAAATCAATGAAATTTAAAATAGGATATCAATAGATTAAATTAAGAAAACTAAAAACTGTTTGAAAAAATAAAATAAATTGATAAGCCTTCAGCCAGGCTAACTAAGAGAAAAAGGGAGGAAACAAAGTGTTAATAACGAAAAAAGAAAATCCCTACAGACCCTATAGACATTAAAAGGATAATAAAGTGATAGTATGAACAATACCAGAATGTCTCCTTTTACCATACTTTTTTCAACATTGTTTCGGAAGGTCTAGATAATTCAGTAACACAAGAAAAGGAAATAAAGGATATATAGACTAGAAAGGAAGACATAAAGTTGTCTTTGTAGATAACATGATCACCTGTGTAAAAAATCTGAAAGAAGTGGCAAAAAATTCCTGAAACTAATAAGCGATAATATAAAGGTTGGAAAGTAGATTTAAGTATACAAACCAATCGCTTTCCTTTATATCAGCAAGTAGATATATATATAGTTGTATTTCAACCAGTAGAACATGTAGATGAATGAATAGAATTTGAAATTAAAAACATAATACCATTTACAATGGTACTCAAAAAATTGAGTTATAAATCTAAAAAGATATATGCAAGATACATATATACGTATATATATATACATGTATGTATATATACGTATATATATATACATATACATATATATATACGTGTGTATATATACACGTATATATACACATATATACATATATATACATGTATATATATGTATATATATATATGTATAAATATCTGGAAAACTATAAACACTGGTGAACACTAAATAAGAAAAACTAAATTAATGGAGACATGGTACATGTTCATGACAGGAAATTTCCATATTGTCAACATGTTAGCTCTTCCCATCTTGATGTATAATTTCAATGCAATTCCAGTCAAAATCCCAGCAAATTATTTTGTGGATATGGATGAAATGATTCTAAAGTTTATATGGAGATTTAAAGACACAGAATAGTCAACAAAATATCGAAGATCAAAGTTAGAGGATGATACTACCTGACCTCAATGCTTACAATAATATACAGTACTTAAGAAAGCATAATATTAGTGAAAAAAATAGGAATTTGATCAGTAGAACAGAATAGAATGTACAGAAGGAGAGCCACATAATATAGTTGACTGATTTTTGTCAAAGGACAAAGGCAATACTATGGAGCAAAAAAAAAAAATATTTTCAACAAATGGTGCTAGAACAAGTGGACATCCATATGCAAAAAAAAAAAAAAAAAAAAAAAAGAATCTAGACACAGACCTTACATCCTTCACAAAAGGTAACTACAAAACAGATCACATTTCTAAGTAAAGGAAAACATAGGTGAAAAGTTAGTTTACTGTGGGTATGGGGATGACTTTTTAGATGCAACACTAAAGGCATGATCCATGAAAGACATGACTGATAAGCTGTACTTCATTAAATTTACAAATTTCTGCTCTGTGAAAGACAATGTCAAGAGAATGAGAAGACAGGCTGTAGACTGGGAGTAAATATTTGAAAAATAAAATCTGATAAAGGACTATTATCCAAAATATACAAAGAACACTCAACAGTAATGAACAGTAAAAATCAACAGTAATGAAATAGACAAACTGATTAAAAAATGGGCCAAAGACCTTAATATTTACTCACCAAAAAAGATATGTGATGGCAAATACGCATATGAAAGATGATCCACATTATGTCATTAGGGAAATGCAAATTAAAATGAGATACCATTATAAACCTACTAGAAGACCAAAATTCAGAACACTGACAAACATCAAATAGTGGTGAGGATGTGAAATAACATGAACTCTAATTCCTTGTTAGTGGCAATACAAGGTGGTACAGTCACTTGGGAAGATGGCTAGGAGATTTACTATTACCATATGACCCAGCAATCATGCTCCCTGGCATTCACCTGAAAGATTTTAAAAGTTACTGTGTCCACATACAAACCTGCTCATGTGTGGTAACAGCTTTACTAATAATTGCCGAAAGTTGGAAACAACCAAGGTGTCCTTCATTTGGTGAATAGATAAAGAAACTATCATACCTGAAAATGGACTATAATTCAGTGCTGAAAAGAAAAGAGTTATCAAACATGAAAAACATGGAGGAAATTTAAATGCATTTTACTAAGTGAAAGAAGACCATCTGAAAAGGCTATATACTGCATGATTCCAACTCCCTGACATTCTGGAAAAGGCAAATACAATGGAGAACAGTAAAAAAGATTAGGGGTTACAGGTGGAGAGAGGGAAGAGAAGGATGAATAGGTGGAGCAGACAGGATTTTAGGACAATGAAAATGCTCTGTTTCATACCATAATAATGGATACATAGGATTATGCACTTGTCCAAATCCGTAGCAAGTACAACACCAAGAGTGAATCATAATGTAAGCTATGGGCTTTGAGTGATTATGATATGTCATTATAGTTCACCAATTATAACAAATGTGCCACTCAATGGGGGATGTTGATAATTGGAGAGGCTGTATATGCATGGGGCAGGCATTGTATGGGAAGCCTCTGTACCTTCCCTTCAGGTTTTTGGGAACCTAAAGCTACTCCAAACAAAATAAAGTCTTAATATAACAACACATTAAAAAAAAAAAAAACCATATTTAAGAGAAAGTGAAAAGTAGACTTAAGAGGTGAAGAAGAGGAAAACACCTCATGCTGGCCATGTAGGTTATATTACATAAACAGAGGTTTGGGAAAGATAGACAGGAGTGTGAATTATTGAATTTATCTTGAAAGTAAGAAGACAGAGGGGCGCCTGGGTGGCGCAGTCGGTTAAGCGTCCGACTTCAGCCAGGTCACGATCTCGCGGTCCGTGAGTTCGAGCCCCGCGTCAGGCTCTGGGCTGATGGCTCGGAGCCTGGAGCCTGTTTCCGATTCTGTGTCTCCCTCTCTCTGCCCCTCCCCCGTTCATGCTCTGTCTCTCTCTGTCCCAAAAATAAATTAAAAAAAAAAAAAAAAAAAAAAAAAAAAAGAAAGTAAGAAGACAGAACCCAGGGAATTTCCCAGGATATGATGCTTGAGGAGGCGAATTGATTGTCAAAGTCCCCATTTTAATAAGATTTGGAAGCCCTCTACACTCCTCTGAAATTTTTCTTTTTGCCATAAGACACCTCCAATCAGTAGTCTTCAGAACACCTATGTAGAGATTAATCAGTCTTGTTCTTGGGATCTTTAATTTGTCTTATGTAAAAACGGCACATCAGTTAAAAAAATTACTACAATCAATATTTCAGGAAGCCTGAGAACACATACTTACTGGTGGCAATCTATGTAATTGCCCCAAAGGAAAGGTGGACATTCCTTGCTAGCCTTTGTTATGAATGCTAGATATTCCATCAGAAAATAAAAAAAAAACTATTCACTAATAAGGAAGTGCTATTTGATTAAGGAAACTACTGGTAGTCCAAGGAAAAAAATAAATGACAAATTTGGGGAAAAGGGTCATTTATAAGTTAATAACTCTCACATTGTTGGAGCACAATTACTTGATAAAAAGTATTCTTACCAGAACTAAGGACTTGAGAAATAAGGTCTCTTTAAATGCTATTGTGACCAAATCTAGTCTTTCCTCATTTGAATCCTTCCACTTTTCAGTGATAACAGTTCTAATTAACAAACATGGAGAGAAAACACCACCAGCACCAGGTTGTTTCCTCCTATCCCTTTCACATACTTAAGTATTTAGGATTTCTAAATACTAAATTCCTAAGACATATTCAAAGAATATATTGCTTCAGTTTCTTCTCACATATTTATCTATACAACCATTTTTCACCCAACTATCTTTCTACTGCCTACTTACCTATATATCCATTATCTATCTATCATCATTTTTTATCATCATCTATCTATCATCTATTCATTTATCTATTGATATACATCTCTGTTACAATAAGAGTTGCATATAGCATACCTCAATACAAATTATTTCCTGTTGGTCGTAAGATACTGAAACCTCTGCTATCTTTTGTCAAAACATGATTAGCTTATTTGATTCCCACTACCCAATTATGACAACTGTCTACTTTAGAAATAGTTAAGGAATAAGTAAACTGTATGATTTTGGATCTCTTATGGTTTAGGTACATTTAAAGTGTTATGTAAAATCTAGGAATGTTTGGTAATATGATATTAAAACCATTTTATACAGAAATTATTTCTGCAGGATGAAATGGTCATTGTGTCTTCAATCTGTCTGTTTGGGGAAATTCTTTTTGGTTTGCTTTAATATTAGTCTGGATTCAAAACTTACCTATTTTGAAACTATTATTTTCTCCAAGTTTATAGTCATAACTTATTTAAATTAATCTGCTATCAGTTAAGCTGTATTAATTTTATTTTTAACAGGATGAGAATATTTTTATTTTCTTTTTTTTTAATGTTTATTTATTTTCTTGAGACAGAGAGAGACAGAGCATGAACAGAGGAGGGTCAGAGAGAGAGGGAGACACAGAATCGGAAGCAGGCTCCAGGCTCCAAGCCATCAGCCCAGAGCCCGATGCGGGGCTCAAGATCTTGACCTGAGCTGAAGTCGGACGCTTAACTGACTGAGCCACCCAGGCGCCCCGAGAATATTTTCCTTATTAAGCTATACCCAGTTTATGGCATTGGAACAATATTAACAATTTAACAATAAAGAAGAAAATTCTGATGCAGAGTTAGATCTGATAGCCTTATGTACTTAAAATCCTCTTTGTTGGGGCGCCTGGGTGGCTCAGTCGGTTGGGCGACCGACTTCGGCTCAGGTCATGATCTCGCAGTCGTGAGTTCGAGCCCCGCATCGGGCTCTGTGCTGACAGCTCAGAGCCTGGAGCCTGTTTCAGATTCTGTGTCTCCCTCTCTCTCTGACCCTCCCCTGTTCATACTCTGTCTCTCTCTGTCTCAAAAATAAATAAACGTAAAAAAAAAAAATTTAAAATCCTCTTTGTTATTTTTAATCTTCCTTGTACATATTCTCACAAAATGTAATTCAGTGTTTGAGGTAAACTCAATTACTGAAATTCACAGTGTATGAAAAACTTTAAACTATGTTTAAAGATACCATTGAGATGTCGGGAAAATGTAGGTTACATTAGGAAACCATACTCAGGAGACAAAGATGAACATTTATCTACTCAAGGGGAAATTTTGTAATTCCTCTTGAGATTTGCAGAATTATTTGGTATAATCTATAGTGTTTTTCATATTATGAAGCAAGTAATAGTTGGGTCTTTAAAAATGTTAAAAGCGGGGCGCCTGGGTGGCTCAGTCGGTTAAGCGTCGGACTTCAGCTCAGGTCACAATCTCACGTCCGTGAGTTCGAGCCCTGCGTGGGGCTCTGGGCTGATGGCTCAGAGCCTGGAGCCTGTGTCTCTCTCTCTGACCCTCCCCCGTTCATGCTCTGTCTCTCTCTGTCTCAAAAATAAATAAACATTAAAAAAAAATTTAAAAAATGTTAAAAGCACTAAAATATTTTAAAATACTGGATTTTTGCTTACTTACAATTTATATCTGCAGTTACTATGTTTTGTAGATTGCTAATATATTTGTTTTCCACTATATTATTTTTAAAGTATCAGAAATACTTTATAAATACAAGGATTATTATATATAAATATAAATATATATGTTTTTATATATATATATATGATGTTTTGTTTTCAAGAAGAGGAAGTGTAATTACAATAATATTGTCAGCATATATTTTTTTTTTATTTTATTGTTTTAAATGTTTATGTATTTTTGGAGGAGAGAAAGAGAGAGTGTGAGCAGGGGAGGAGGAGAGAGAAAGGGAGGCACAGAATCCAGAATGGGGTCCAGGCTCTGAGCTGTCAGCACAGAGCCCAAGGTGGGGCTTGAACTCACAAACCATGAGATGGTGACCTAAGCCAAAGACACTTGACTGACTGAGCCACCCAGGTGCCCTTGTCAGCATATATTTTAAATTCCCCTATATTCATGTTCCCAAGAGACTGGAAAGAGGAGACTATGACGCAGGGAATCATGAGGAAGAAAAGAGGAATTCTTAAAAATGTAGGGGTTCTTAGAGTAAGACAAGGAAAACAACGGAGGGAGGTGAGAGGGAAAGGTCCTTTTTAGATCAAAACACCTGCAGTTGGAATAGAATAGAAATGATTAAATAGATGATAGATAGATGGATAGATAGATAGTTGTGGACTGCATTGTGTTTCCCCAAATTCATATATTGAAGTCCTACTCAGTAACTCAGAATGTGACTGTATTTGAAAATGGAGTCTTTTATTATTATTATTTTTTAATGTTTATTCTTGAGTGAGAGAGAGACAGAGTATGAGTGGGGGAGAGAGAGAGGGAGATAATCCAAAACAGGCTCTAGGCTCTGAACTGTCAGCACAGAGCCCAGTGCGAGGTTTGAACTCAGGAGAGCCGTGAGATCATGACCTGAGACAAAGTCAGAGGCTTAACCGACTGAGCCACCAGATACTTTAAAAGTATCTTTACATTTTTTTTAACTTTTTTTTTTACTTTTACCTTTTTTTTTTTTTTTTTTTTTTTTTTTTTTGCTTATGTAAAAAGATACCGAAGTTAAAATGAGACCATAAGAGTGGGCCCCAAACCAATCTCACTGGTAACCATTTTAGAAGAGAAGATTCAGACACACAAAGAGACACTAGATATGTACTTAGAGGGAAAACCGCCTACAACCATCCAGAGCCAGAAGAAGGAGGCCATTTATAAGCTAAGGAGAGAGGCCTCTGGAGAAATCAACCCTGCTGATTACCTTGATCTTGGACTTCCAGCCTCAGAACTGTGAGAAAATAAATTTCTGTTGTTTGAGACACCCAATCTGTGATATTTAGTATCGCTGCCTGAACAAAAGAGAACAATAGATGGTTCCCCTGTTCCCATTTTGGATTCTGTGAGAAGACTGGTTTTTAGAGTGTTTTTACATTAATCCAGGGTAGGCCCAGCAGAGATGTGTGTCACCACGAAGCATGCCCACAATTTTCTTAACTCCTGAAATTTAGATAAGAGCGCTTCTTGTGTGCTCCTTGTGGGAGACACAGGAAGAGTCAGCGGACCTGCTGTTGTAAAGGTCCGTCTTCCCAGGAAGGGGTAAGGTGGATAAAAATGGGTGACCTACGTCATAAATACAGTAGAGGTTGTGACTGTGTCACAGAAAACCGGCAGTGCCAGCAAGATCTAGCTAGTTAAGCTGGTGGGGGACCCAGTATTTAACATGAGTCATTGTTACAGAAATTACCAAAGACCCATAGGATAGAAAAGAATGGACATGTGGATCTAAAGCCACTTTCTCTTTGCAGGGGAGGCAGGTAAGTTTTCCTCTTATCACAGATGCTAAGTTAGGAAGAAGTAGGGGAGGAAAAATCCTAAAACAAAATACAAAACAAAAGAAAAACTCTGTATTGGCAAAATGCCAAAATGCCTAAAGGGACTCATGAATACTAATGAGGGCCTCGATGTTTGATTAAAGCATGTATACAAGCAAAGAAAGCATAATCCCCTATATACTCCCACTATTGGTGGGTAAATGTAAGACTTCTCCCAAAGTACATATTCTCTTTTGTTGAACTCATAAAAGGTAACACTAGACTAGGCTATTAGAAGTTTTTGAGCTATTGAAATTGCTGCTTACAATGATGTTTGAATTGATATTGAAACATCAGAACCTATTTCATTATTTCATGAAAAAAAAAAGTCTGACAGGAAGCAGGGAAGTTAGTCTCTAAAAGGGTGACTAGTTCCTAACCCCCACTGAATGGAGGGTCTAAAGGAGTTTATACACAAGCATTGTCAGCCATGGCTATCTTAGGAAATTGAATGAATTGTGTCTTCAGAGAGGAGACATAAATAAAAGTAATTATAAGGAATTGGGAAAGTAAAGAGCGGAAAAAAAAAAAAAAAAGACAGGGAGGAATCTGTCCCTCACAGAAGATTTAGCCAGAACTAATGTTTATACCTCATTTAAACTATATAATTCCAAAATATTCCTACCAAAACATATTTCTAAATCTTTGTCTCAAGGGTCTAAGATAGGAATCAGGAGACTATAGCATATGGGAAAATCCAAACTTTCACCAGGCTAACCAACAAGGAAGAGAAAAGTCACAAATTACTGATATCAGAAATGAAAGAGAGGCTACCACTAGAGATTCAGTGGACACTAATAAGATGACAAAGAAATATGATGAACAACTCCATGTCCACAAGCTAGATACCTTAGATTAAAAGGACCAATTCTTTGAAAGACAGAAACTGCCAAAATTCACACAAGGATAAATAGAAAATAGGAATAAGACTATATTTTTAATGTATTTGAATCAGTAACTAATGACCTTCTTAAAAAAAAAAAAAAAAAATCAGGCCCAGATGGAGTCACTGATGGATTCTAACAAACACTTAAGGGAGAAATGATACGAATTCTCTACAATCCGTTTCAGAAGATAAAAGCAGAGGGAAGATTTCTAACTCATTCCATGATGCCAGTATTATCCTAGTACCAAAAACAAAAACAAAAACAAAACAACAAGCAACAAACAAAAAACCAGGCAGCAGAGACATTACATGGAAGGAAACCTGCAGGCAAGTATCTCTCAGGAACATAGATGTAAAATTCTCACTAAAATATCAGCAAATGTAATCCAACAATGTATAACAGGAACTGTACACAGTTGTCAAGAGGGATTTAGTCCATGTATGTGATGGAGGCAGAGATTAGATGTATACAGCCACAAAACAAGGAATACCCAGAGCCACCAGAATCTGAAAGAGAGAAGGAAGGACACAGCCATGGAATCTTTGGATGAACCACAGTCCTTCTGGCACCTTAATTTTAGACTTCTATCCTCCATAACTGGGAGAAAATACATTTCTGTTGTTTTTAGTCAGGAAGTTTAGTCAGTAATTTGTTACAGCAGCCCTAGTAAAATAATACAATGCCTAATAAAGTAACTCAATATTTTGAATGCAAATGTCTTATACACTTTTATAAAAATTCATAATGTATGGAAGATTGTTAAGACAGATCACACCCTAGTCATTCAAGATATATGCCACTCAAGATCTCTGTTAGGCACAGATTAAAGTGGGAAAAGGAACATGATTTATCTCTATGCCCCATATTCCAGTGTACCAGTTTTTCAAAACATCCTCTCCAATGAAATTTGAAAAGCAGAACTCTGACTTAGACCTTACTGCTTAGTGCAAAAAATAGAATATTCACAGTGAAAAGAAGCAAAGCAATAAGTAAACATTGTTGGCTCTCTACTTTAAGATAATAAGAACATTAATTTTACCAGGCCTGAGCTAATTGCCATATTCTGGATTTAAATTAATAAAGTTATAAAAAAAATTGTGCTTACACTAAGAAATCTCCTGTCTTTTTTTTTTTTTAATTTTTTTTTAACGTTTATTTATTTTTGAGACAGAGAGACAGAGCATGAACGGGGGAGGGTCAGAGAGAGAGAGGGAGACACAGAATCTGAAACAGGCTCCAGGCTCTGAGCTGTCAGCACAGAGCCCGATGCGGGGCTTGAGCTCACGAACCGCGATATCATGACCTGAGCCGAAGTTGGACGCTTAATCGACTGAGCCACCCAGGAGCCCCAGAAATCTCCTGTCTTATTGAGGGTGGGGTATGAGCTTTGGAGACAGACATATTTAGTAAGGTATTAAAACAGATTGTTTGAAAAATAGATTGAAAGATCGTATAATGAACCCAACAACTCAGCAGAATTGATCCATTCTGAGAATTTTATAGTGCTATTAATTGTTGTAGTTTTATGGGCTTTTTTCCTAGATTTTTCAAAGGTATTTAAAAATATCTTTAGTCAAATAAATTATTCCACAATTAATCATAACTTATTAATGACCAACAAGATAAGTAACCATCTCTTGCTAATAAATATAGCTACTTTGGCCACTAATAATAGCAGTATTGACAATCTTCCAAACTTGAAAATAAGTCTTTATATACTGTGTGGTCTTCTGTGTTTGTTTTATAATAACATTAAACTTTACTTTAAATAGTGAAATATATTGATGTGTGGCAATCCATAGTAAGTGACACTTCTAGGATACATGTGATAAAATGCTATGGAAAAGCATGCTTAAAAATGTTACAATCTAGGAATATTATAAGAATATGACATGAAGAAAAAATACACAAAAGTTGTACTACATGACACAAGTTATTAAAAATATATTTACATATGTATATATTTACATCTGTGTATTTTACCATAAAATACTGTATAAACGTCAAAATATTCACAAGAGTTATTTCTATAGTTGGTTTTACTTTTCATTTTTATATTTTTTTAACTCCTTAAAATGAACAGGAATTTTGCTCCAATAAAAAATGTTATGTCTTTACCTTCTAGGTCATTCCAAAATAAAGTTAATTTGCTAAATCTGAGTTTCTCTGCATATTATCCATAAAACCATACAGATCAACAAGGACAGCGAATAAAACTAAACATAATCCATATCTCAGCTTACCAGGGGATAAGAGATTACTGTAATCTTCACTTTATGTATAAGGAGAGAAATAAACATGATATCCCAGCAGATGGTTTATACCAGAGCCCTGAGTTGAGAATGTATGAAATCAGGAGAGACTGCATGAAAAAGAAGGGGGTGGGGTACAAGGGTTCTAGGAAGATGGGGCTTAGACAAAATCATCCCAAAAAGAAAAATTCCTTTTGCCACATGAAAAAAGCCATTGCAAAAATATCTGAGACCTGGTAGATCTCAGCAGGAGATAAAAGGAAACCATTTGAACACATATAATAGTGGAGTTGGAAGTCATAAATATCAATTGCTTCTAGGAGATTAGGAAGTAACCAGAAAAGGAGCAATGATGTATAGACATGTAGAAGTGAATTGAAAGAAAGAAGAAAGTGGGGAAATTCAGGGGCCCTGAAGGAATAAAAGCAAATTAGAAAGTAGAAAAACACACCAGATACTTCCTTCAACACCACCAAATCAAAAAGCTATGTAACTAATGTAAAGTAGAAAAAAAAATAATGCAAAGACATATGTACTTTATATACATTAAATTGGTAGTAATATGATACAGTTGGGCTTCTAGCATTGCAGAGGTATGAAGCAACTTCACATAGCACGGGAAAATGCAGATGCTTCATCTAGGTGGTTAGCTGATTGGTTTTGTGCAGTTTTTTTTTTTTTTTTATTTGCTTGTTTATTTTTACCCTTGGCAAATATGAATGGTACCAAGTAAAAGTATATTGCCATGACTCCAAGTAAGAGTAGAGATTAAGTTGTTTGTCAGTGCATGGTTTGAAGTGCTAACAAGAATAAATTAAGTTTTGGTATTATAGCTATGTCAGAGAAATGTACTATAGAAATTACTATAGTAAAACTAATATACTTATTGTCATTAGATATTTTAGCCCTATGCACTTCTCCCCTTGAAACAAACTTTTTATTTTAGAATTTTGGGGTTTTTTAAATTAGCATAAAGTTGAACTTTTTGATGTACGGTCCTGTGAATTTTAGCACATGTGTAAATTCATGTAACTACCATCCAGTGATGATACAATCCAGGTGCATCAGTCCCCAAACCTCCTTAATGCATCCCTTTATAGTTAAACACTCTTCTCATGCCTAACCCATGCCAACTACTCATTTGTTCTCCGTAACAGTATTTACTGAAAATGTCACAAATAAGGAACCATATTGTATGTAACATTTTGAGAATGATTCCTTTTACTCATCATAATGAATTTCAGGTTCATCTGTCGTTGCAAATATCAATACTTTACTGTTTTTTATTGCTGTTATTTAAATATTATAATTTTCTATTGAATTGGTTTGCATTTTTGTAAAACTAAATGGCTATATTTGTATAAGTCTATTTCAGGACTCTCTTTTCTGTTCCATAATCTGTACTATTTTTTTTTGGCCAAAATTTTTATACCTTAATAACTGTGGCATTATAGTAACACTTAATATTGGGTTGTGTGCTTTTATTTTTTCATTTTCAAAATTGTTTTAACTATTTCCTTCACATTTCAAAATAGATTTTAGGATCACCTTTTTAAAAACTATAAAACCTTTTAAAATTTGGTTTGAAATTGCATTAAATCTACTGGAAAATTTGAGAAAATTTAACATTGTGACTGTATGGAGTCTTGTAGTCCATGAAAATGGTATATGCTGTTTCATTCACTTAAGTTTCCTGGGATGGTGTTTAATTCCATTATTAGTTCTAAAAATAGTTTTTAAATTTCTTAATATTTTCTACATATACAATCATCTTGTCTATTAATGAGAGAAATTTTATTTCTTCCTTCTTGATATGGATAATTTTTATTTCTTTTTCTTCCTTTTTACACTAGGATAGGATTTATTATATGGTGTTGAATATAAGTAGTGAGAGGACATCAATGCATTTTTCCCAGACTAATTTAACGTTTCAACATTAAGTATAAAGTTGGCTACAGGTTTTCTGCAAACACCCTTTCTCAGGTTAAAAATTCCCTTTCTATATCGATTTTGTGGAGACATTTTACCACAAATATATGTTTAATACAGAAGAATGTTTTTTTCTTCATCAAAATTGATATGACTTTGTATTTTTTCCTCTTAATGCTAGTAATAATGTTGCTTATATTTCTGAATTTTGAATATTGAACCGCTTTTATATTGTTAAAAGGTGTGGCATATTATTCATTTTCATATTAATGGATTGAATTTGCTAATACTTCATTGAGAATTTTTGCATCTGTATCCATGAAAAAGAGCTCAGATTTCTGGAAGGTACTGCATAGAATTAGTAGTTTCTTTCTTAAATGTTTGTTAGAGTTCTGTGGTGATAACCTCTCAGTCTAGAGATTTATATTTCAGAATGTTTTTAATGGTGAATTTCATGTGGGAGGGGGATGGGCTAAATGGGTAAGGGGCACTAAGGAATCTACTCCTGAAATCATCGTTGCACTATATGCTAACTAATTTGGATGTAAACTTAAAAAAATTAAAAATAAAATTTAAAAAATGGTGAATTTCATGTTTAATAGTTACTGTACAATTCAAATTTTCTGTTTCATTTTGGGTGAGTTTGGAAGTTTCTATTTTTTTAGAAATCCTTTCATCTAAGTGGTTGAATTTATATAGAGACAGTTCTTCATGGTATTCCTTATTGTCATTTTAATGTCTCTGGATCTGTAGAGATGTCTGGCACCATTCATTTTTGATATTGGCAATGTATTATTTCTCTCTTTTGTTGGATTGCCTCCTGGACATTATAACCATAAACTCCTCTATATTTAGGTGCTGTTAGCCAGGTTTTATTTATATTCAGATCAGGAAATCTGATTCACCTCCCCTCCAGAATAGACTTCAAGGTAGAATGTAGATGTATTCTTGTGATTCCACAAGGTGATAATTGTCCCAAGTACCAGTATTTGGTAATATCTAAAAAAAGAAAAAAATAAAAAGTAAATAAAGAAGCAAGAAAACCAAACTTCATATAATGTTGTAGATTTTTATTCAGATTAAGGCATAATGAGTATCCAAAATTGTCTATGTTTATATGTGTTGGTCTGATTACATGCATGCCTGTGGGACAACTTTCACTCAATTATCCCACAGAAAAGTATACAACTATTTTACACATGTAAAATGGTACATATGTATCATTGAACATATTTTTCAAATTATGTATCCTTACACCCCAAATTTCTTCATGCCTTTGCTGAAGTCAGCAGCAAATCAGTGTATAAATTTTAACAGTTAAGAGCTTTTTATGTATGAGGAAATGTAAGAACACTTCAGAATGATCCAAAATAGAATAAAATGATACCCCAAATTTCTGCACTGTTTTTATTTTGGTATGTTTGAAATTTGTGATTGCTTGGTTTATTTTAAATCTTTCAGCTGTGAAGTGTTTGTATTTCAGGAGAGGTCGTATTCTTCTTACAATATGGTTGTTAGCATCAAGGGTTATTTGTGTAAATCATAGTAACAAAAAAAAACTATTTTGAATTAAATACAGTATGTTCTGTTAAAAAATAAAAAGACATATTTTGATCAAAGCTTGAGGAAAAATTTAGCAAATATATTTTTTAACAACTTCAAAAACTTATCTCAGTAATATTTAATCCTTTTTATTTGTTCTGGGATCCTACCCAACATACAACTTTTTTTTCTGTGCAGTCATGTCTCTGTCGGGTTTTGTAGACTGTGACATTTCCTTGAATTTTTCGATGACCTTGATAGTTTTAAGGAACACTGATAAGGTATTTTACAGACTGTCCTTCAATTTTGATTTGTCTGTTTTTGTTCTTGTTCTTGATTTTGTTGCTGTTGTTGTTTGTTGTTTATTTCTCAATGTTAGATTAGGCTTATGGATTCGGGGGAAGAAAATCACAGAGATAAAATGCCATTCTCGGTTATACCGTATCACAGGTACATGCTATCACTATCACTTATCACTGTTGATATTAACCTTCATTATCTAGATGACCTAGTGCTTCTCATGTTTCTCCATGATAAAGTTACTATTTTTTCTCCATTTGCATACTGCACTTGTCGGAAGGAAGTCACTTTGTGCAGCCCACACTTAGAAAAGAGAGATGTGATGCTGAAATCAAATGTATGCACCTCTGTGTAGAAGAAGTGTGACTGTGACAACTATAAATACAGACCTGATACAGGTCTTTTGCACTGATGATTAAAATATGTCAAATGTCCAGGGTTATGTAATGTAATGTAGTTTGTTTTTTTTAATGGTCAAAAATCCCAGAAAAATTCTAAACAAAACTAAAATGTAGACCTCTTATATTTTCATGAGATTTGCATTCCTAGAGTATTTATGTTATGTTAAAACCATCTGAGAGGCTCCTGGGGGACACAGTCGATTAACTGTCTGGCTCTTGATTTCAGCTCAGGTCATCATCTCACGTTTCTTAGGATCGAGACCCAGGGTGGACTCTGAGCTGACAGTGTGGACCCTGCTTGGGATTCTTTCTGTCTCTTATACCTCTGCCCTCCTCTCCAAATAAACTTAAAGAAAAACTGAGAAACAGTGGTAGGGGTTCCTGGGTGGCTAGGTCAGTTGATCTCATGGTCCTGGGCCACGTTTGGCTCTCTTCTGAGCATAGAGCCTGCTTGGGATTCTTTCTCCCTCTCTTTCTGCCCTGCCCCTTCTTGTGCATACACCCCTGTACTCTCTCTCTCTCTCTCTCTCTCTCTTTCTCAAAAATAAATAGACATTAAAAAAAAGAAAGAAAAAAAAAGTCAGTGGTTATCCAAAAATAGAGCTGAGTTTTAGTTTTAAGTTTTTTTTTGTTTTTTGTTTTTTGTTTTTTGTCTTCATGAATGCCTAGCAGAGAATTTGAATGCTGTGGGGAATATGACAAAAATCATTTTGTGGAACCTCCCTAAACATTGTAGAACATGTACTATCTGTGAGAAGTGAGATGATTCATTTCCAAATACCAAATAAAAGCTGTGCTGTCTAGTTAACAATAGGTTTACAAGCTATTGGAAATATATATGAAACCTGCCCCCCTACCCCCACAATGGAGTCCCAAACCCTTAGACACTTCACTTCCTGGTTCTTCTTCCCTTCCCATTTCCCAGGCTTATTTTTCGTTGGCTTTGCAATGAGCATGCACCAAAGAAATGAAGTCTCTGGGTCACCTCAAGGAATGTCTTTTTGTCCTTACATGGGCATGGGCAGCTTCCAAGTAAGGCTGTAACCTCTGTAGTACTCAGTCAACGAGGAACCAGGGGAGGGACTTCATGCTAGGAGATAAATTGCCTGTTGTAACTGCCCTAAGAGTGCCTGTCCATCAGGCACCTGCTCTTGCAAGAACATTGATTAAAGCCTCACCTCACTGTGCCCTGAGTCTTTGTGTCCCTCCTTTTATTGGTTCAGTGGGCTTATTTCTCATAGTATCCTACTAGGGCCAATTTATCTTCACAGTCATTGATAACACAAAAATATCCTCACATTTTTCTCTAGGTATCAGTACATTAATAACCAATAATGTAGGAAAATTAAGTCCATTGAAGAACTTTGAATAATACAGGAAGTCATTTGAGGTTATTAAGCAAATTTGTATATTTATCTGATTTATATTTTATTTTATTTTATTTTATTTTAGAGAGAGAGAGTGTGATGTGGGAAGAGGGCAGAGAGAGGGAGGGAGAGAGGGAGGGAGGGAGGGAAAGAGACAAAGAGAGAGAGAGAGAATCTTAAGTAGGCTCCATGCTGAAGGCAGAGTCCAGGGCTCTGGACTCAGTCCAACACTGGGAACATGACCTGAGCTGAAATCAAGAGTCCATGGCTCAACTAACTGAGCCACCCAGTTGCCCCCTGGCTTATTTTCAGTTGGATTTCTAAACTGTTGCAATAAGACAAAAATATAATCAGCGTGCATTTATTGCTTATATTTCATTTTTAGACACATTTATTGAGGTATAATTGTCAAACAATAAACTGCATATATGAAAATTGTACCATTTGTTAAGTTTTGACATATGTATATATCTTTGAAACCACCCCAGTTGTGATGTGAACATATTTATAACCCTGAAAAGTTCATGTATATGTCTCTGCAATCCATCCATGCTGATCCTTCCTATGCCCTGAGCCATCTTTATCAGGCAACTACTGATCTGTTTTATGTTACTATAAAGTTTGCATTTTTTAGGAATTCATATAAATGAAGTTATATAATATGTACTGTTTTTGACTGACTTTCTGTGTGGTAATTCATTGCATGGTTATACCAAAGTTTGTGTATATATTTTCCCTTTATGGACAATGAGATTGTTTCTCAGTTTGGCTGTTAAAAATATAGCTGGCATGAATATTCATGTACAAGTCCCTTTATGCACATAAGCTTTCTTTTGTATTGGGTAAATGCCTAAATGGTTGGATCATATGGTAATGTATCTTTAATTCTTTGAGAAACAGCCAGTTTTTCAAGGTTTTACCATTTTATATTCCTACCAGCAGTATACAACATTTACAGTTACTCCACATCCTTGCTAACATTTGCTATGTTCAGTTTTAATTTTAGACATTAAAAAAAAATTTGTTTAATGTTTATTTATTTTTGAGAATGAGAGAGAGACAGAGACAGAGACAGAGACAGAGACAGAGTGTGAGTGGGGGAGGGGCAGAGAGAGAGCGAGAGACACAGAATCTGAAACAGGCCCCAGGCTCCGAGCTGTCTGCCCAGGGCCCCATGCGGGGCTCAAACTCATGAGCCGTGAGATCGTGACCTGAGCCGAAGTCGGATACTGAACTGAGCCACCCAAAAATGCTTCCAGACGTTTTGAATTTTAGGCATTATGAAAAGTGTGAGCAGTATCTGATCATATTTTTAATTGCAATGTCACTAATAACTACAATGTTGAGAATCTTTTCATATGCTTATTTGCCATTGGTATGCCCTCTTTGATGAATGGTCAGTTCAAACATGTTTTTTTAACTGAGCTGTTTGTTTTCTTATTGTTTTTTTTTATATATTCTGATTATGTCTTTACCAGATATTTAATATGTGAATATTTTCTGTGTTTTCTGATTTTTCTTTTTCTAGTGTCTATCAAAAACCATATGCTTTAATTTTTATGAAGTCAGATTTATCAATTTTTCTTTTATGGATCATGCTTTTGGTAGTGCACGAAAGAAATCTTTGTCATACCCAAATCACAAACATTTTCTTCTAAAAATCTTATATAATAAAGAACTAAAAATGGATTAGGCATAAATATAAAGCCTAAAATTATACATAGTTTAGTAGAAAAAGTAGCAGGTATTATTTTTATTCTTGCTTATGAAAAGATTTATTAGAATCAACCCCGAAAATACTATCTCCAAAAGAAAAAAAAAGTTGAATTTTATTAGATTTATATTTCTTTAAAAAATGCTATTAAAGACATGCAAAGCAAAGCCATAGACTGACAGATGATGCATAAGGAACTTTCAAGACTTAAGAATAAAAAAAAATCCAATTAAAAATTAGCAAATAAACTGAATAGACAATCAAGAAGACATATAATTAGTAAAAAGCACATAACAAGATGCCCAATATCATTTCTTAGCAGGGCAACACAAAAGAAAATGTCAATAGGATATATTATACAAATATTTGAATGGTTAAAAAAGTAATAGAAAAATAAAACTTATAATTCTAGCAAAAGTGCATACCTTCAAAAATACTTTGAAGATGTCATAAGGTTAAACATAAAATTACTAACCACTCTCATTCAGAACTTTTAGCAAATTAAAATGAATACTTTTGGTTATGGACAGTCCTATACAGAGATGTTTGCAGTGTAATTATTTGCAGTTGCCCCCAACTGTATCTAACCCAATTTTCCTTCTACTGATAAATAGATGAATAATTTGGAGCACATCCACAAAATCGAAAACTAGTTGATAATGAAAAGAAATTACTCCTGATAGACACAGCAACCCAGAAAAATTCATAAATCTCAAATACATTATGTTACATGAATGGTAACAAACACTAAAGACTACAAGATCTGAGCATGTGATCAGATTTTATTGTATGGTATCCTTTATGTGACATTCTGGGCAAGGCAAAGCTATAGAAGCTGGAAACAGATCAATTGTTTCTAGGAGCTGAGAGTGGTGGGGAAATGTTGAACACAGAGGTGAAGGGAGAATCAGGGTGGATGTGGGTGAGATTGATGGTCTGTTCTATATCTTGCTTGTCCTATAAGTTACACGACTGTATGCATTTATCAAAACTGCATGCATTTATTTACTATATAGAGAAGTATATAATACTTCTCTTTTTATATTAAATGATGAATAATAAATAATAAAGATGAATAATAAATTATGAAATATTGGCTATATATAATTGAACTTTATTTACTATAGCCTATATCAAATAGGTCAGTTTCTTCCTTGGCTTTTCATTGTTTATTTCACTTTTGTAGTTGAAAGACATTATCACTCTTAAAATTGTAAATTGCAGTTAACTCTTGAACAACAAACATAGGGATTAGGGGTGCTGAAACCATCCCCTTCACCTCAAAAATTCAGGCAAATCTTTTGAATACCCAAAATTTTAACTATTAATAGCCTACTATTGACTGGAAGCCTTACCAATAACATAAACAGTTGATTAACTCTTATTTCCTATGTTATATGTATTATATACTGTTATTTTTACAATAACATAAGTTAGAGAAAAGAAAATGTTATTAAAATCATAATGATGAGAAAACACATTTACAGTACTATACTGTAAAAAATCTGCATATAAGTGGATCCATGCAGAGCAAGCCTGTATTGTTCATGGTCAACTGTAATCCAAATAGTTGTATTTTTTCTATGGCTTCTCTCATCTTTCTTATTTTATTATTAAAATATTTTAATAATTTGTTTCTTGTTAGAAAATGTCACTTAAAGCATTTATAAAACCCGAGTAAATAAAACAAATGGTGAACTGTGCTTTTCAAAAATAGAAAAGATATACCTACATAGTTATTATTCAATTCATACGTACTAAAAGGAATACACTCCTTATGTATACGTGTTTGCAAATTATTATGGCAATCAAGTAAATCCCTTACAAAGACTATGTTTTATGTAATTATATATATATATAAAGCATCAGAAAAATAATGATTAAAAATAATAATTACATTAAATATAAAGCTTGTGTCACAAAAAGCGAAATGATCTGAAAAAAAATACCCTTTGTAAAATGTAGGTATTTATCTTTCTGCCTAGATTTTTAAAAACAACCTAAATAGCACAGCACAACATTATTACCTTATAAAATGTTGTTGGAAGGATACCAAATATTGTAAGGAAAATGCAACGTGTGTGAGGTGAAAAGCAGGAGAATCACCGCCAGTTTAGCTTCTGCTGGAGGTATGTTTCCTCTCTCTTTATAGTTCCATGATGTATACTTTTAAGAAGTTTTATACACTTCGTGTTTTCACTCTCCACTTCTCTAAGCTCTTATTTTCTTAGCACAGTACACTCCTAATCCTGGGTATTGTAAAGTACAATTGTTAAAATATTGATTTCCCAAATGGACGAAACAAGTGGCACTCCATAAATATTTTATGCTCTCTGTTGTCCTGTATCATTACCTCCTCATTGTTAGCAAACACCTAAGGGGTATGAATAACTTCTCCATCGTTCTGGTTACCGTGCTCGCGGAACAAATGATATAGTGCTATAGCACTGCCTAAGTTCGAGAAGACTAAATCAACGATACAGAAGACATTTCTTTCCTAGATACCATAAATCAGTTATTAGCTCTGTGTAAAATAGCACTCTTAATAATACAATAGAAATCTTAACTAAGTTTGAATTAAAAAAAAAACAAAAAAACAATTTCTTAACAATTTAAAGTGAAGGGATAGAAAATCGATATTACCTAAAGGCGGCAAAAGTTTATAATGGCTTATGGGATTTAATTTAAACATTATATGTGTGAATTTAATGAGGCATGAGATATATTGCAGGACAAGAGTGTGACTTCCTTCCATCTAATTGAATAGTTCTCAAACATTCTGGTTTCAGAACAGCTTTGCAGTCTTTTTAAATTTTTTAATGTTTATTTTATTTTTGAGAGGGGGGAGGGGAGATTGGGAGAAAGGCAGAGAGAGAAGGAGACATAGAATCTGAAGGAGGCTCCAGGCTCTGAGCTGTCAGCACAAAGCCTGACACAGGGCTCAAACCCACTAACCATGAGATCTTGATCTGAGCTGAAGTCAGATGCTTAACCAACTAAGCTACCCAGGTGCCCAGAACACCTTTACATTCTTAAAACTAATTGAGGACCCACAAAACCTTTTGTTTATATCTTCCATATTAATATTAAAACAAATTTTCAAAGTATTCACTTATTAAAATCATTTAAGAATAACAATAATAAATCTGTGGATAATGGTCATAGTATAAATAAGACAATTTTCTTGACAAAACCAGAAGAGACTCATAAATATGGAGAACAAACTGAGGGTTACTGGAGGGGTTGTGGGAGGGGGGATGGGCTAAATGGGTAAGGGGCACTAAGGAATCCACTCCTGAAATCATTGTTGCACTATATGCTAACGAATTTGCATGTAAATTAAAAAAAATAAAAATAATAAAAACAAGACAATTTTATCAAAAACAATTGTATTTCCTAAAACAAAGTAGTGAGAAGGGCAGATTGTTTTATATTTTTGCAAATATTTTTATGTTTGTTTAATAGAAGTCTGGTAGATTTCGTATCTGATTCTGCATTCAATAAGCTATTTTGTTAGAAGCATGTGTAGAAAATCTTATCAATTATTGACATGTAGGTGGAAAAGTTAATAATGACCTTTTCAAGTAATCATAGATATTTTTCTTTGACTTTAACCAAAATTTTACTAGTGACAGCTCCCTAAGGTTGATTGCTGTATGCAATCTGAAATCATACCAATAAACTTTGGTACTCTTTTACATTATAATCCATCCACTGATCTGTATTGCATTTTGAGTGAATCATTTACCCATGCACAGTTTTGTAACATCTTGCAGTGTTTATTTTGAAAATATTGTTTCACTGAGTTATATAAATCTTTCATACTTTTGTGCATA
The DNA here is from genome assembly GCF_018350215.1 of Panthera leo. Lineage (NCBI taxonomy): Eukaryota > Metazoa > Chordata > Mammalia > Carnivora > Felidae > Panthera > Panthera leo. The sequence goes on along the minus strand of NC_056682.1, from coordinate 88,727,134 downwards.
TGAAATATTAAAAATTGATATTTACTAATATCACTACCCATTGCATCCAAAAAGTACTTAGTATTTGAAATTGCCAAGCTCACAGTAGAAGATGACAGATTTCTAAATTCTAACTTTTGCTCAAAAGCTCACAATTTCTTATTGGTAATAAGTATTATCATTTGTTTTTCTTTAGTGTGAGTCTTACTTGTTCATTTAAAAAAAAATCTGCCAATTACCAAAGTCTAAATAATCATTTTATTATTACTTTATTTTTTTAAATACAGTTACTTTCCATAAAAAAACATCCAGCTGAACTAGAACCTCAAAATATTATTTTCTTCCTTGAGGCAACCATGTTCTTCTTTGAGGCAACTATCAAAATTTGATATGCAGCCTACATACTTTACACATGCTTCCATTTCATCTCATAGTATATTAAGAATCCATAAACCAGTGTTAAGCTATATGATAAAATTAATAACTTTACTGCATCATCAAGGATATTCTTACATAAACTAGAATTTTTGATTTTATTGCAGATGCAAGGCAGTGAAGAAAACAGTAGCTATTCATGCAGTTTGTTGCCACTGCCTTGATTCATGCTGAAATAACAGCAGTATTACCTATTACATATTTTGAACCATTAATGCAAATGTTACCGCGCTGAAAATGGGAAATTTCATCTTACTATTTCCAAGGAAAGAGTTTCATCCTTACAGAGCCTCTTAAATTGTCTCGTAGATCCATTGTGGTGCATGGACTACTCATTGAGAATGGCTATGCTTATGCTCTTATGGTGGTTTGATTACTAAAATGACATCTAGTTTCTTAATGATTAAAAAAGTCTTTACTTTGTGTTTGTTTGTTGACAAAATTTCTAGAATGTTAGTGCAAAGGGGAATGCAGGTTTTAGTATATTTATATCATTAAGAAATCAGAAACATTAAAATTACTTTAAAATTGGTCAACATTATGTCTATGTAAATCATTTAATTAAAAAATTTCTAGTTAACTGAAATTATAACTACTAAGTGGAAAAACCTAGACAAGAAAAAAAACAAAAACAAAACTAGAAAGCTAGACAAAATTTAAGTAAAAAATTCCCAGATGGTAATTCAAATCCATAGGAAGAAAAACTAATAACACAAACTTCATAAATACATATTTACTTTCCTTTGTTCTCTCAGCTTCTTTAAAAATGTAATGTTATATAAAGTGAAAATTATAAAAATGGGTTTGTAACATATATAGATATGGTATGTAAACCAATATTAACACCAAAGGGCCAAACTAATATGTCATATAATAGGAAAGTTTCTATATTTAACTTTTTTAAAGTTATTATATGTCAGAAGCAGGATGTTAAGATGTATATTAGGGTTCTCTGGAGAAACAGAACCAATAGGATTGTGTAAATATATAGAAAGAGATTTATTTTGAGGAATTGACTTACACAATTATGTGGTATGACAAGTCCATAATTTGCAGACTCAGGGTATAAGCTATCCTGAGACGTAATATCTCTATATCTGTGAACCTGGGAAACACAAAAAACAAGTTATTTGCTCTCAAAATATGAAAAGAAAGTCATTAGAAAAACAGTTATAGATATTACATTGAAAAATGGAGGAAATGGAAGGAAAAAGAATTATTAATCCTAGGAATTTTCACTTTCATTCTGTCAATCTCCGTTAGGTTCCAAGACCTGGAAATAATCCTCTACAGTTCAGGGCTCTAATTTATGAGTCCATGGCTTTTTCCACTGGGTTATGGCTCCACCCTCATAGTCATCCTTTTTTCTTGAAGGGTAGCAAGTGTTTTAAGTTGAGTTTTATCAGCCTACTTCTAGTCTGTAGAATTTTCAGTCTGACAACCTTCTTTTCTCAAGAACTGTGATTCTGTCACAAAGACTCACTTCACTTCACTAGACAAGAGGCTACAGATCTTTCCTAGATAATCTCTTCTCTTCCCTGGCTTCTGCTGGAAGGCTGAAAGGATCCAAGAGTCACATGACTAGTCTCTTCAAAGAGCCCTGTGTGTGACTGATTATTTTGATCTTTTGATCCTCCTGAAACACTAGCTAAAGGTTGCCCACACCTTTGGCCTTCTCTGCAAATCATGCATTTCTGACAGGGAATCTCCTAATTATAGCAAATTTTGCAATCTGGATAGACTTAAGATTTTTTCAAATCAACATCAAGCACCCGTTCCTTTTTGCTTAATAGTTCTTGCCTTGTTCTCTTTCACATTTTATTCTCACCTGCAAACCTCACACAATTTGCTTGGAAAACTCTTCAGCTAAATGTACAGGTTCATTATTTACAAAATTTGCTTTTCATATAACTACAGGTCACAACTCAGTTTGGCTTTCTGCTGCTATAAAACAAAGATCCCCTTTCCTGTAGTTTCCATTGACATTTAGCTAATTTCCATAGGAACCCTCACCAGCAGTGTCTTTAAAGTTCGTATTTGCACCAAGAGTCTGTTCATGATAATTTAGGTGTTCTCTAAGATGACGTGTATTTTATAACACATACTCCATTTCCAACTGTGTCCTCGCTAGCAGAGTTAACATTCATATTTTTGCTAATGTTGTATTAAAGACAATCTAAGTTTATCCTATCACACTCCTCACTATTCTTCCTGTCTTTCCCACCACCCAGTTCCAAAGCCACTTCTACCTATTTATGTCTTGTTACAGTAGCATCCAGCTTGACATCTAAGAGAAATAATATCTGAGATATAGCTGGAAATTCCAGAATGTTATGTTATGTCAAAGCCAATTACATTGTAAATTAGCACATTTCTTGATCCAAGTTTTAAAAACATGTTTTCTAAGCAGTTGAATAAAGTAGCAAGCAAGCACATATAAAATTATTTTAAGCAAGATTGTATTTTGTTGTGTAATGCACAACATTGACAGTACAATATAATATATTCTCAGAAGTTACCTTAAATATTCTTCTTAAAATACTTAGAAAACATCTAATTCAAGCTTCATTTTATTGGACTGTTTCAGGAAATATTGCAAGATTGTTATCAAACAAATATTTTGCAGGAGTTGTACACAGGCTGAAAACTCTTTACCCTAGTCCATAGCATTACAGAGGAAGAAAGTTTCTGAATTTGTTGCAACTCATAAGCAGTATCCCATCTTGACAGAGCTAGGCTCCAAATCTTACTTCTTTACCAATCTCGATTAAAACTCAACTTAGCATTGAAATTATGTAATACAATGCCAACAGCAATTACCTAGCAGCTGGCAATCTCAAACAATTATCTTCTTTCTTATTATTGTGCAATAATGTCAAATTTTAAATTATTTTAATAAAATTTTAGAATAATATTGCATTAGTTTTTTTTTTTAAATATAATTTCAGGAGCCCATAGCTACGACAGAATAAGCCTTGGCTTCAGCTTTTTACTGCCTTTACACTCAGCTATTTGCCATTTGGCTAAAATTCATATTCAGCATTCAGCACAAGTCTTCAATGAAGCCAAAAGAAGCATTGAAAGAAATAAGTTCTAGAGCATTTACCTTTTGGTCAGGAGAGGGTGAGCTAAAGAGAACTGGGAGTCCAGGAAGAAAAAAAATATCTTTCTCAGAATTAATAAAATTTGTACCTGTGCAAGGCCCATAAACTTAAGAAGATGTTTAATGTCTGGAAAGAATAGAAAATTATATGTGCACATTTTGATTAAGAATGAAAAAAAAAATAGGAATAGTCATAAAACACCATCAACTTCATTTACTATGAAGTAAATTGTCTTAAAAAGTAGGTTAACCAGGGCGTTTGGGTGGTTCAGTCAAGTGTCAGACTCGTGATTCAGCTCAGGTCATGATCTCGTGGTTTGTGGGATCAAGCCTCACCTCAGGCTCTGTGATGACAGCATGAAGCCTGCTTGGGATTCTCTCTCTCCTTTTCTCTTTCTCTCTGCCTCTCCCCTGTTTGTTCTCTCTCTCTCCTCTCTCTCTCTCTCTCTCCCCCCCTCTCAATAAATAAATAAATATTAAAAAAAGAAGAACAGGTTCACTGAAGTACAGAGAGAGGTTAGATTACAAGTTCTGAGACAAAACAAGCAAAACAAATGCAGTAAGTACTTCACGAGAAAAAGTGAAAGCAACTGATGGTTCATTTGAAGTGCGTAGTTGCATACATCCTCTCAAAATATTACTAAAATTGAAATGAAAATGCAAAGAGCCAAAATATCCAAAAAATTTTTGGAAAAGAACCAAGTTGGAGACTTGTACTACCTGATTTCAAAACCTAGTATAAACTTAAGTTATCCCACAAAAATCTGTAAGGAAAACTTGAACATGAATAGACAGTTTTCCAAAGAAGACACCCAGAAGGCTAACAGACACATGAAAAGATGCTCAACATCACTCATCATCAGAAAAATTCAAATCAAAACCACGAGATACCACCTCACACCTGTCAGAATGGTTAAAATTAACAACTCAGGAAACAACAGATGCTCACAAGGATGTAGAGAAAGGGGAACCCTTTTGCTCTGCTGGTGGGAATGCAAACTGGTGCAGCCACTCTGGAGAACAGTATGGTGGTTCCTGAAAAAATTAAAAATAGAACTATCCTACGACCCAGCAACTGCACTACTGGCATTTATCCATGGGATACAGGTGTACTGTTTCGAAGGGATACATGCACCCCTGTGTTTACAGAAGCACTATCAACAAGAGCCAAAGTATGGAAAGAGCCCAAATGTCCATCGATGGATGAATGGATAAAGAACATGTGGTATATATATACAATGGAGTATTACTCGGCAATCAAAAAGAATGACATCTTGCCATTTGCAACAATGTGGATGGAAGTAGAGTGTATTATGGTAAAATAAATAAGTCAGAGAAAGACAAATATTATATGATTTCATTCATATATGGAATTTAAGAAAGACAACAGATGAACATAGGGGAAAGGTAGGAACATAAGATGAAAACAGAGAGGGAGGCAAACCCTAAGAGATTCTTAAATGCAAAGAACAAACTGAGGGTTGCTGCAAGGAAGGTAGGGGGATGGGCTAAATGAGTTATGGGCTTTAAGGAGGGCACATGTTTGGATGAGCACTGGGGTGTTATATGTAAATTATGAATCCCTGCGTTCTACTCCAGAAACCAATATTACACTGTATGTTAAATAACTTGAATTTAAAAAAATCAACTATCAACAGTCTACAAAAGAAATTTTAACATTAAAGAAAAAAATGGACAGTTTCAGAATAAAATGTGGTCCCTTTACTGAATAAATTTGACTTTATGAGAAAAAGAAAAAAGAAAAAGAAAACTGACCTGAGGTGAGGACCTCACAGCACTAATAATTGCTAGAATCTGGATGACTCAAGAGTCACTTTCGGGGTTCCTGGGTGGCTCAGTCGGTTAACCATCCAACTTCGGCCCAGGTCATGATTCTGCACTTCATGGGTTTGAGCCCCGCATAGGGCTCTGTGCTGACAGCTTGGAGCCTGCTTCAGATTCTGTGTCTCCCTCTCTCTCTGCTTCTCCCCTGCTTGCACTCTGTCTCTTGTCTCCCAAAAATAAATAAGCATTAAAAAAATTAAAAGCATTAAAAAAAATTTAAAAAGTCACTTTCACATAGGTGTTTATAATATTTCAAAATGTTTAGATAATTTATCCACTACATATATTTTTTTATGTAATGACCACAAATGTTATAAAAGGCAAAATCAATAACCTGGATATCTGTAAAATCAGGATTTTGACAAACATTCACACCCGAAATTAAAAAATTACAAGATTCTTCAAACCTAATTAAGTGAGTATCTCTATTTTATAGAATTAAAAAAAGAATAGAGAGTAGTGATGGTGTGACCAGAGTCATAGATAGTAAGGGTTATTCAGGACTTGAAACTGACACCAAGTTTATTGGTATTTTCACTTAAAATACTATTTATGTTATATAATTAATTTTCTCAAAAAAGGTAGTTATTTTAGCATAATTCCCATCTCCCTTTTTTTATTTTCCAAAAGTTAACTTAGTATTTTGTTTATGTGCTTTATGTGATTATAGGGTTTGTTAATATTTTTCTCTTTATAAAAACCACACAAATTGTTTTTAAAAGTATGGGTAAATGTATGAAAGGGGAACAAAATCACTCTTGATCTAACGTAAAACCATACTTCATGAAATTTTAGCAGCTTTGATGCTAACAGTTTTGTGATTTTACCAGAAGGTGCTAAGGAAGATTTTCACACATCTATGTCATGACTCCTACTAGCTGTCAATGATTATAAAACTCATTGAATGGGAAATGCATCCATTTTCCAGAGAGGTTAAACATGCATATTATAGATCTCTTGGTAGATTTCTTCCTCTCTAGATAGACATAAATATGTATATACATAAACACTTATTAAAATATGAACATACGCACATATATGCAGGTATATATTTCATAAATATTTTCCCATTTCATTAATACCTTTTTAAATATTGTATTACATATGTGTAATATTTTATTATTAGGTGTGTTATAATACATTTAACCTTTCTGTTATTTTAAGAAATTTAGAGATTTTGTCTTCTTTCATCATTTAATAAAAATAAAAATTATACTTACATATCTTTGAACAAAATATTTTGTACATTATTAATCATTTTAAAAATGAATTATTAGAATGAGAATTACTGGATAAAAGACAAAAATAGTTTATGATTTTTGATACAAATTCTTATGTTTTTCTTAAAAAACTATGAATTGATACATAAATTATCATGTCTAAGCAGCAGTCTCTGTAATAAATTTCAGGGTGTATACCCATCATGGATATATTAATGGAAAACTAAGTATTCATCGTTACAAAAATACACAGTACTTCATACATGAAATATATAATTATTTAGTGTTTTCTTTGTACCTGCATGCCTGAAATTGTTACAAATCATATATATACATATATATATAGTTTTAATTACAAAAAAATTTAAATTTTATCTTCAGTCTCAACAGAAACTTAAACAGAAATGCATGCACACTTATATCATACAATGGCAGGACAAGAAATACTAACAGAACTGAATAAAAGTGAATGCATGTAAGAATCTTAAAGAACCTTGTATTTGATTTATTGTTAAACATATTGTACGCCCACATTTATGGAAGTTTATAAATGTTAAAGAAAACATAGAGGGGCCCCTGGGTGCCTCAGTCGGTTAAGAGTCTGACTCTTGATTTTGGCTCAGGTCATGATGTCATGGTTGGTGAGTTCAAACCCTGCCTTGGATTCCACACTGGCAGTGCAGAGCCTGCTTGGGATTCTTTCTTTCAGCCCCTCCCTTGCTCATTCTCTATTTCAAAATAGATAAGTAAACTTAAAAACTCAAAAAAAAAAAGAAAGAAAACAGAAATTTTTTAAAATTTCTTTTTGCTTTTTTTTTAATGTTTATTTATCTTTGAGAGAGAGAGAGAGAGTGTGTGTGTGTTCAAGGTGAAGGAGGGGCAGAGAGAGAGAGGGAGACAGAGGCTTTGAAGCTGGCTGTGTGCTGATAGCAGAAAGCCCAATGCAGGGCTGAAACTCACGAACCGTGAGATCATGACCTGAGCCAAAGTCAGATTTTTAACCAACTGAGCAACCCAGGAATCCCAGAAAGTTTTTTTAAAGTACGGTTAACAATCTTCTTTCATTATTAAAGTGGCCATCATTTGTGAAACTTAACACTGAACCAACACCTTCAGTTTATCAGATTTTTATTACATTCCCATGTTTTACACATCAGGGCTACTATCAGGAATGACGTAAGATTCTTCTCTTAGAGGCTTTTTGTGACAAGAAATTACTAAACACACTTTACAAATGAGGTAATTCTTGTAGTCTAGATGCTACGAGGAAAGTGAAGGAGAAAAGATGAAGTTGGAGAGGCTGACAAGGGGCAGACCATGTAGGGACATTTAAGAGTTAATATTTTCTTTGAACTGTAATGGTAAACTATCAGAATGTTTGGGCAGGGGAACAACTGCTTGTATGTTACAGTCAGGCCTCAGGCTGCCCTGTGGGGCCAGAGTAGAGGGAAGAAGGCCGGGTCAGAGGCTGCTGCAGTGGCCTAGGTGACAGTGAAGGTATGGCTGGGGCTCAGGTTTTATTGGCACGAGATGGAGATACATAATCAGAGAGGTTTTGGAAATGGAACCAATGGGGCATACTGTCTACACCTGCAATCCTGACTAAAATGTTCCAATGGCTTCTTATAACTTTCAGGAAGCCATATACATTGCTCAGATAAGCACACTTTATTATCTGGCTTCGGGAAATTTCAAGTTTTATTTTGCCCTGCTCCCAGGGTGTATTCCTATTTCTTGCCAAGTGGTCGTTTGAACAACTTGTTCTCAATGCGTAAATGACTCTTGACTTGTTTCCTCTGCTATCAATATCATTTTGATTTAAGAAACAGCAAGGTAACATCACTTCACAGAAATTTTTCATGACTGCTAAAATCTTCTAAAGAGTCCCCTCTCTGGGCCTGCTATTGTCCTCCCCATGTCTACACCAGGGCAATAGCCATGCACTGCTTTTCATGCAGTGTATGTATGTAAGGTAACTGTATAATTTGTATACAGTTTCACACTTTTCAGAGTGAAACCGGTTGCTATAAGTAATTATGCCAAGACAACAAGCATAACTGGCTGATTGGTTAGAGATACAAATTCAGAACTATCTGAAAACAGAATGTATTATTTCTATATAAAAATGAAGTATTTGCCAAAAGACATTCTATTCAGGATATTTTGTAAAAGTACTCCTTTTACAAAAGGAGTTGGTAATTAAAAATTTTCTGTAATACAACATTTACAAAATGAGGGAACAGATTTTCCATGCGCCATTAGGATACATTCACAGTTTCTAAGTTTTGATTTTAAATCGCGCACTCTGACTTCTCACAGGTAATAAAAATGTGAAACTAGTGTCTGACTTTGGCTCTGATCTTGACGTTCATGAGTTCCAGTCCGCATTGGGCTCTCTGCTGTCAGCACAGAACCCACTTCAGATTTTCTGTCTCCCTCTCTCTCTTCCCCTCCTCTACTTGCATGCTCACTCTCAGATATAAATAAAAGATGAAAACATTTTTAATTGTGAAACTAGAAATATATTATGAATTTGTTAAAAGATGTCAAAAATGAGAGAGCTCGTTTCTGAGTTGTCTTCCATTGGAAACATGGTAAAAACATTCAGTGAGAGGGGCGCCTGGGTGGCTCAGTCGGGTAAGTATCTGACTTCAGCTCAGGTCATGAACTCAAGATTCCTGGGTTCATGCCCCCGTTGAGCTCTGTGCTGACAGCTTAGAGCCTGGAGACTGCTTTTGTGACCCCCTCTGTCTCTGTTCCTTCCCCACTCATGCTGTCTCTCTCCCTCAAAAATAAACATTAAAAGAAATTAAAAAAAAACATGCAGTGATAGATGAAAACATCTATACTCTCCAAACCAGAGTCCTGAGTTTAATAAATTTGATGAGAAAACACAATATTATTTATGCATCATGTATTTATTCTTTTATTAACACTATACCATGTTCCAGCAGAAGATACAAGTTTGAAAAGATAAACATATGTGAAAATAATATATATCTAATTTGTGGCCCTCGCAATAGCTTGGTTTAAAATAACTTACAGAATAAGTGAAATAAGGTTATTTTTATAATACTTGCAGTATATGTTACTGCTGCTGTCACTGTGTGTGAGTTTGTGTGCGTGTGTGTGTGTGGTGTTTACCTGTCTGCATTGTGCAGCTGCACATCAACCTGACATTGACAACACGATATTGTGCACAGTGTTGTAATACCTGACTCACACACATGCTTCCCACCTCAAGGGATTTATGAACTTCTCCTTTAAGTAAAGGTCCCCAGGTTATAAATATGCTAATATACTAAATAAATATTTGTTGTACTGAACTGAGTTGACTCTGGAAAGAAAAATATAAAAGCAGTGCCATAATTTAGTATCATTTTGTTTCAAAAATGAAGGAGGTTAACATGCTTTATGTATTTATCTTAGTATCACAAAGAATTAAAAAATACCAAAAAAGTGATTCTGATTTCTCAGATGATGACCTTTAAGTCCTTGGAGCTTAAAGTAATTAATTGAAATTTAAAATAATTTATCAGTTAACGTCCCCAGAATCTTAAAATTTATTGAGACTCTTGTGATTCAAGATGAAATTTCTCAAGTTTTAACTTATCTAAAATCTATAAACCATATTTAGCCCTAATGAGTAGTATGAAAATGTATATCATGCCATGATAAACTTCTGTAATTCATTTTAATCAAGAAACATATTATGAATGACAAAATCAAGTATATCCATGTGTCTTATTGAAAATGTCTCTTGGAATTACATTTGCTTATATTAAATTTATTTCATAATAATTTAATTAAGTTGTTCAGAAAAATGTCACATGCTTAAGTTGTATGAATTTGATTTTACACAAATTACTAGGAAGAATACTAAAGGCAATTTTTTTTTTTTACTTTTAAAAGCAGCTTGCTTTGCCAAAGACTTCAGATGTTACCAGTGTTAAATGGCAGTTTTATGCATGCACTGGGAGAACATAGCAATGTTGCACCTGTAATTGATTCAAGATTTTGGCTGATTATACTCTTGCTAGTTTTAATCAGACATCTGATGAGTAAGATTACTGGAAAATATTCTCTGTAGAATGAGTGAAGAATTCTTCGTTGCAATGAGTCTATTATTTATGGTGCTTAACTTCATGATGGGGAATAGAGTAATACACCAACATTTTCATAATAAGTACAGTAATATACAAAATTTACATAATATGTCTAATTTTTATTAATTGGTTCTAAAGAAATGCTTTTCCTGAATTCCATAATTTGTGTAATAAACATTTTAGACATGTTTTGTGTGTGCATGAATCAGTGTAGTTGGCTTGGAACTTAGGACAGCTCTGAGTCCTGCAGAAAGTAATGATTACAAGGGGAGCTCTCTACATTTCTGGGCCTAGAACATTAACCGTGGGCAGAAGCTGTCACCACCCCTGGTCTGTGCCAGGAGGGATGGGGAAAGTCTTCCAGTCTTGTTGCTCTAAAGTAATTTCGTATTTGTTCTCTCCAATGACAGACACAGGACCAAATATCATACCGCCATACTCTTTATCCATACGCTCTGGATTTTAAGATTCATTAGAACAATGCCTTGCACATTTTTTTCTCACATGTGTTAGGCTGTGTTTTTCTTGGCTCATTCAAGTTGAGTTGAATTCTATATAAAGAAATTATGAAAACTTTCTTATTACCTACTAATATGGATAATTTATTCTCCACGTAAAATATCATGTGTGTGTATGTGCTCATGTGTGCATGAGTGTGTCCACGTGTGTGAGAGAATGTGACTTGAGCAGAAAGTATCAGCTTCTTTTTAAACTTTTAAATCTTTTTTAAATGATTTATTATTTACTTTCTTTATGTACTTTCTGTCCTATACATAGACACATAGTTTAGATACATACATACATTCATAAAAGCTGGATGGGTAATCACAAACACTGTTAGAATAACAGCCGCCAGTACCATTTATCAACTACTAGCATATCGTGAACAGAAAGAATTTCTTTAAGTGACTAGCGCTGCTCCAGATATTTCCCTCCTTTATACAGTAAATTACACTATTGATAGAAAAATAAATTTAGAATTTTTCTACCAACAAATATGTATTAGATATCTACCTAAGGATCTCAATGACAACAATTTGATTTTAAAGTTAAAAAAAATTAATGTTTATTTATTTTTGAAGGAGACATAGACAGAACATGAGCAGGGGAGGGGCAGAGAGAGAGGGAGATACAGAATCTGAAGCAGGCTCTAGGCTCTGAGCTGTCAGCACGGAGCCTGATGTGGAGCTTGAACTCAGGAGCCGTGAGATGGTGACCTGAGCCAAAGTTGGATGCTTATCCAACTGAGCAACCCAGGCGCCTCATGATTTTAAGGTTTTAAGGGACTTACAATTAATCAGAACTTGCCTATAAAAAGTATATATTATAAAGGAAGTTTACAGTTGAGTTACTAAACGATCCTTTAAAGGGATATTTGGTAGCAAAGAGGGAAAGAACAGCTTCCTGGAATGAAGAAAAGAGTAGAGCTTGAGATTGATGAATCAGTAGTTAGTTGGTGCTTGAAATGTTCTTTTAAATGATTAAATAAAGCAGTACATTAGTATGCCATCTCTTTATTTGTAAAGCCTAATTTTGATTATAATATATCCCTCCAATCTTAATAAATGGACTGGTCAGGTACACCCACTTTTACTTTCAGTGCAACCAAGGTACAAAGAGACTGTGACTTGCTGGGTGCAATACAGCTATCCCCAAGCAACCAACCATCCGAAGAAGCATAGAAGCGCAGGATTGAGATCACAGACTCTGGAGCCAGGCTCCTGAGTTAGAATTTCTGTCTCCGTCATTAACCGCACGTACCTTTGGCAAATCATTTAAACTCGTGGTACGTCAGTTTTCCACTGAGGGAAAGTGTATTAAAACTATCTCATAAGGATCAAATGTTATGTCTAATATATGTGTGTGTGTGTTGTTATACTTAGTCTAGCAAGATCTAAATCATAGGCCTAGATGCATATACTTTTTATCCTACTTTTACGCCATCCCTACTATGGGAGTGTTTTTGCATCATTACTCTCCTTTAAACTATCAACAGTCATTCCTCCATTCCTGGGTTTTAGTGATGTGCAGATCCGATAGGTCACTTCTCCACTTGAAAGATCTTGTTCTCCCTTATCTGAAGGTGAGTACACATCCTCTTCCTTTCCCCTGGAAAGTATATTGTTCTTTGTGTTGTTTTTAATCCTCCACCCACTCTTCCTCTTTTCTACTGGTTTACCAACTTCTTAGTTGTTTCTAATCTACCTCCCCCAGCATGCCTTCTTTAATCCACCCAATCTTTTGTTGTGATCATTGTTTCTCTGGGTTCATCTGTTTTACTTGCTAAAAACGAGTAACTTCAAGGAGAATAAAACAACTTGTTTCATAGAAACCTACCGTATAATCCCTGCTTAATTTTAGCTTGTGATTCAGTGAAATTGATAATGCATTTGGAGTTGGAAGATCCTAGTCCACCATTTATTAACTAAGTAACTCTGTAAATGTTAGTGAAGTTTTTTGAGCCTCAGATTCCTCCACTCTAAAATGTTATTAACTAGTATAAAGTGTTATGCTATAGAGTAAATAAAATAATATAATAAATCAAATAACTTAATGCAGCATTCCTAAGAATTTCTGAATAAAATTTAATAAAACCGGAAAATCCCATTTACTAAGAATGATCAACAATATAAATTATTTGGAGGTACAAAAATTAGAAGACAACTATTTTACTAACATTATAGATCATCTCATTAAATTCATACTATTGCTTTATGTTTCTACCTTTAATATGAATATTTAATTGACTAACCTTTACTATGTAATAATTTAACTTACAGGAGTTAGATAATCATTTACAGAACTACATTTTAATAGTACTCACAAATTTTGTGAGTGTAATATGGAAAAATACAAAGTAACACCTGTGGGTTGTAATAATAAAATAAAATGACATAATTCATTGCCAAAAAAAGTTCAACATAAGTTTAAGAGAAAAATTCTGATTCAGTAATTTGGAAAGCAAACTCTTGTACACATAAAAAAAGAAGAAATCATTTGTGTGCAACTAATTAATGAAATATCTGATCACTAAAGCATAACCATAAAATAACTGATAAATAACATCCTCATGTAATAATTCTATATATCTGCAGATGTATATTATAACTAAAAATTTTGAAGATTCTCCAGTGGCTTAACATAAGGTGAGAGATCACTGTATATTTATATTTCTTAGATTCATAGACAATTTATATTTTCTCACTATATTACTAATTGTAAGAAAATTAAGCAGGGAAATATGTCTAAGTTCACTTTTTAAACTTTGATTTTGGTGCCCTCCTTTCTACTACATTTGTTAAAAACAGGGGGGAAAAAAAGAAGAGCTAACAGGATCAGAAAGAGATACATATCTTCATCCCGTCTCTTTTTTAGATTTTCCATTTTGTTTAGTTACCAACAGAAAAAGTATGAATTGAATAAATTAGCCTATATTGTCACTGTTGACTGTTTTTCTTAGAACACAGAGGAAGTTTAAATTGTAAATATTTTATAATTTGAATTTGATAACTTTTTCCATAAGATTATGGTCTTCAACGGAAGATCTAGATAATATTTTCTGTCGTTTTCAGAAGATCTGTATTATGGAAGGTACTTTTCTATTGCCAGTTATGAACATTGGAAACATACTTCTCTTTTTTTTTGCTGTGTATGGATTTCACTGTTGTAATTTATGTTGGTCATCATCCAGCTTACATGGTAGACGATTAAGGTTTCTCAGCTCTTAGACTATGATCACCATCAGTGAAAGAGAAAGCAGGCGTATCAGACATGTATTACATACGACTTTGAGCCATCGGATACTGCTATCACTCCAGCCACCACTGCAGCAGCCTTGTGTGGCTTGACAGGTTTCACAGACAATCACTCCTTGCTCCATGCCTTTCATTTTGACCACTGATTTGCATCTCCTGGCTTCCCCAATGCTGCAGGTGTATTAGAATTGCCTGCTCTCCAAATCATGCACAACCTAGAATGTTGTCTCATGCTTCCTAGTAAATTAGTAATATGTAGTTTTGTCTTGGGCTCTGCTTTCTGGGGAACTCAGGCTGATGGTATACATCATGCTTAAGATCATGGATTTTAAAATCAAATACCTGGTACAATTTCAAGTTAGGCAACTTTTGGGAACATTACTCCATGCGAAATCTTTGAACTTCTTTCCTTTACCTAATGGAAACAACAAGACTTACTTCATAGAACTTTGGCAGGAATAGAGAAGAAAGAATGGGCAAAACTTTTAGTAGAGTTCCTGACACATAGTAAGAGCACAGTAAATATAATCTAGTTATTTAAGGATAACTGACAATTATTATTTGCCTCTTTGGAATACTCTACAAAATTATATTTCGAAAGAACTCCTGTCAACTAAATGTATTTGAGAAACTTATTTTTGAATTTAAACATATATAATGCAATGAAATATGCTGAAGAAAAATTGGAAGTGGAGACTGGTCGATTTTTGAAATATTTATATATTTAAAGGCAAGAAGGCACATAAACTTATTTAGAAAAAAGAGTTTGCAGAACACCTATATATACTTCAACAGTGTGTTTAATTTAATTCTATTTAGAAAAACATTTAAAGCACTTAGCATAGTTTCTGGCATATTGGAAGTATTTAGGGAGAATCCAACATGTCAGAGAAGTGGGAGACCCAAAGTTCCCTTGTCCCTCAAGCATAGCAGTATTGAGGCCAGTAAACTTGGGAATTCCAGGAATCCAGGCCACAGAGTGATAGAAACATCTCCAAGGGCCCATGGGGACAACTTGGCAGGACATAGATGCATGATTGAGAATTGGGAGAGATAAAATGGGCAGTGTAGCCACAGAAGGGAGGGATCCCCTTCTGTGCAGAGACAAAAGGAAGAGAAAGAGAGGCTGTGGAAGTATAGAATTGTATTTGGACAAGAGAAAAACCACAGACCAGTGAATGGAAAAACGGAGAAAGAACCAATTTCTAACACGATCCAGGATTACAGGGTTTTCTCCAGACTGGGGCCTGCTGCCCTGTGCATGTGCCTGGAGAGGAGGGGAGCAAGCATTGGGCTTGGTAGTGAGCTCAGAGGCACAGAGAGAGCAGTCCCCTCCCTTGTGGGACAAAGGTATATAGCGGGCTTCAAGGACAAAAGAGCCTGCAGGCACCCACAAGGGGCCTTTTGTCAGCTGGGTGGAGTGGTGTTACCCCAGGACCAGGGTGCACACAAAGGGATCCTTTAACATATCAGCGTTTGATTCCCAGAGATTGTGTAGTGGGACAAAGCGGTCTGCTCATGCCCTCAGGGCACTGTGAGGATGGCCTAAACAGAGTGGTCCAGGGAACCAGAGAGGAGAGACTTAGGTGTTACCATTTGTCTCCCCATCACCGACAAGATGGGACTTCAGGGAATTGACAATTGGCCCACAGTGTAGGCAGGACCCACCTACACCAAACCACACCCCTCCGTGCCTGGTAACTGCCTATATAACAGAGCAAGATTGACACTGACAGAACCAGATGGCCTCTCCTCCAGACAAGCACAGTCATTGGTCCCAAGGTACCATCAGATATCAGTCCCACAGTTTTGCATTTTCTGATTTGATTCTTGGTCAACACACACACACACACACACATATTTTTTCTTTTCTTCATTTTATTTCTTCCCTTCTCTATTTTGGTTGTTGGCTTGTTTAAGCAGACATTTTCAATCTATTCTTTTTACACCTCTTCTGTATCTCCTTCTTTATTTTCCTCTCTCTCACTCTCTGTCTGAATTAACCCATATAGTTTCTCTGATTCTCTGGTCATTTTTTTTCCTTTCTTTTTTTCCTGCTCTTGTCATTTCTCTCTTTGTATGGGATAAGGCTTCTTCCATCACCTCCCTTTTTAAATTTTTTTACAGGATTACTTCAATGAACAAATCAAAGCACACCTGATGGAAGGTCCAAACCACCACTATGAGTAGGGAAAAAAAGCAACCAGAGTCACAATAACAGAAAGCACACAGAACACTCCAAAAACACCTCCTGAAGGGCCAGGCCATAGACAGTGTATGACCCCTTTATAATAAAGTAGTGCTCACAGATGCAGGACACATAACAAGCTATAAAAACCCACAAAGGATAGAAAACTAGCAAAAGTGATGAAACAGAAAAATTCTCCCCAAAAGAAATTCCAAGAAGAAATTGTAGCCAGAGAATTGCTCAAAACAAATATAAACAATATATCTGATCAAGCTTTTAGCATAATAGTCATAAGATTAATATTGAGCTTGAAAAAAGCATAGAAGACAGCAGAGAATCTATTGCTGCAGAGATCAAGGAACTAAGAAATAGTCACCATGAATTAAGAAATGTTGTAAGTGAAGTGCCAAGTAAACTAGATGCAGTGACAGGAAGGACGGAGGAAACAGGGTAGAGGCTAAATGAAATAGAAGGTAAAGTTATGGAAAATGATGAAGCTGAGAAAAAGATAGATAAGAAAATACTGGACCACGAGGGGAGAATTAGAGAACTAACTGATACAATGAAACATAATAATATCTGTATCATAGGAGTTCCAGAAGAAGAAGAGAGGGAAAGGAGCAGAAGGTTTCCTTGAAGAAAGTATAGTTGAGAACTTTCTTAATCTGGGAAGGAAGTAGACATCCAAATCCAGGAGACATAAAGAACTCCCTTCAGATTCAACAAGTATAGGTCTTCACCCTGACATATCATAGTGAAACTGGCAAAAGACAAAGATAAAGAGAGCATTTTGAAAGCAGCTAGGGACAAACAGGCCTTAACCTTCAAGGGAAGACACATAAGGGTAGTAGCAGACCAATCCACTGAAACTTGGCAGGCCAGAAGGGAGTGGCAGGAAATATTCAATGTGCTTAGTAGGAAAAATATGCAGCCAAGAATCCTTTATCCAGCAAGACTGCCATTCAGAATAGAAGGAGAGATAAAGCCTTTCCCAGACAAACAAAAATTGAAGGGGTTCATGACTACTAAACCATCACTTCAAGAGATCCTAAGGGGGACTCTGAGTGGAATGCTGCAAAGACTAAAAAGGACCAGAGATATCACCATAAGCTTGAAACCTGCAGATAACACAATGACACTAAATCCATCCCTTTCAGTAATAACTCTGAATGTAAATGGACTAAATGCCCAATTCAAAAAACATAGAATATCAGAATGGATTAAAAAAAATCATCTATATGCTTTCTACAAGAGACTCATTTTAGACCTGAAGACATCTTCAGATTGAAAGTGAGGGGATGGAGAACCATCATGCTACTGGATGTCAAAAGAAAGCTGGAATAGTCACACTTACATCAGACAAACTAGATTTTAAACTAAAGTATGTAACAAAAGTTGAAGAAGGGCATTATATCGTAATTATGGGGTCTATCTGTCAAGAAGAGCTAACAATTGTAAATATTTATGTCCCCAACTTGATGAGACCCAAATATATAAATCAATCATAAACATAAGGAATTTTATTGATAAGAATATGGTAACTGCGGGGGATTTTAATACTCCACTGCAGCAATGGACAGATAATATAGGCAGAAACTCAATAAAGAAACAATGCCTTGAATGATACACTGGACCAGATGGACTTGACAGATATATTCAGAACTTTTCATCCAAAAGCAGCAGAATATACATTCTTCTCCAGTGTACATGGAACATTTTCCAAGATAGTCCACATCCTGCATCACAATACAGTCCTCAATAAAAATAAAAAATAAATATGCATACCGTGCATATTTTCAGATCACAATGCTGTGAAACTTGAAACCAACCACAAGAAAACATTTTGAAAGACTCCTAATGCATGAAGGTTAAAGAACATCCTACTACAGAATGAATGGGTCAACCAGGCAATTAAAGAAGAAATTTAAAAATACGTGAAAGCAAATGAAAATGAAAACATGGCAGTCCAAACCCTTTTGGATGCAGCAAAGGCAGTCCTAAGAGGAAAATGCATTGCAATCCAGGCCTATCGCAAGAAATAAGAAAAATCCCAAATACAAAACCTAACCTCACACCTAAAGGAGCAAGAGGCATAACAGCAAAGAAACTCCAAAGCCTGCAGCAGAAAAGGAATAATAAAAAATAGAGTAGAAATAAATAATATAGAATCCAGAAAAAAAAATAGTAGGTACAAAAATTCTCAACAAGATACTAGCAGATCGATTTCAAAGTATGTTAAAAGAATCATTCTCCATGATCAAGTGGGATTCATTCTTGGGCTGCAGGACTGGTTCAATATTCACAAATCAATCAGTGTGATACATCACATTAATAGAATAAAGGATAAGAACCATATGATCCTGTTAATAGAGGCAGAAAGAGCATTTGACAGAATACAGCATCCTTTCTTAATATAAATGGTCAAAAAGTCAGGATAGAAGGAACATACCTTAACATCATAGAAGCCATATATGAAAAACCCACAGCTAATATCATCCTCAATGGGGAAAAACTGAGAGCTTTCCCCCTGAGATCAGGAATATTGCAGGGATGTCCATTGTTTAACACAGTGGACATTGTTTAACACAGTGTTGGAAGACCTAGTCTCAGCAATCGAATAACAAAATTAAATAAAAGGAATGAAAATTGGCAAAGAAGTCAAACTTTCACTTTTCTCAGATGACATGATTCTCTACATGGAAAACCTGAGAGACTCCACTGAAAAGCTGCTAGCACTGATATATGAATTCAGCAAAGTTGCAGGATACAAAATCAATGTATAGAAGTTGGTTGCATTTCTATACACCAATAATGAAGCAATAGAAAGAGAAATCAAGAAATTGATTCCATTTAAAACTGCACTAAGAATCATAAAAAACCCAGGAATAAACCTAACCAAAGATGTAAAAGATCTGTATACCAAACACTATAGAAAACTTATGAAAGAAACTGAAGAAGACACAAAGAAATGCAAAAATATTTCATGCTCATGGTTTGGAAGAATAAATATTGTTAACATGTCAATAATACCCAAAGCAATCTTCACATTCAATGCAATCCCAATAAAAATTGCACTGGCATTCTTCTCAGAGCTAGAACAAACAATCCTAAAGTTTGTATGGAATCACAAAAGACCCTGGATAGCCAAAGTAATGTTGAAAAAGAAAACCAAAGAGGGAGGCATCACAATCCTGGACTTCAGCCTCTACTACAAAGCTGTAATCATTAAGATAGTATGGAATAAGAATAAAAATAGACACACAGTGGAGCCTGGGTGGCTCGGTCCATTAAGGATCCGACTTCAGCTCAGGTCATAGCCTTATGGTTTGTGGGTTTGAGCCCTGTGTTGGGCTCTGCACTGACAGCTCAGAGCCTGGAGCCTGCTTCAGATTCTGTGTCTCCCTCTCTCTCTCTCTGTCCTCCCCTGCTCATTCTCTGTCTCTCTTTCTCTCTCAAAAATAAATAAATATTAAAAAATAAAAATAAAAAATAGACACATAGACCAATGGAATAGACTAGAGAACCCAGACTGGACCCACAAATGTATGGCCAACTAATCTTTGACAAAGCAGGAAAGAGTATCCAATGGAAAAAAGACAGTCTCTAGCAAATGGTTGTTGGAACTGGACAGCAACATGCAGAAGAATGAACCTGGATTACTTTCTTAGATCAGACATAAAAATAAACTCAATGGATGAAAGACCTCAATGTGAGACACAAAACCATCAAAACCCTGGAGGAGAAAATGGGGAACAACCTCTCTGACCTCAGTCACGGCACCTTCTTACTGGACACATCTCTGAAGGCAAGGGAAATAGAAGCAAAAATGAACTATTGGGAACTTATCAATCAAGATAAAAACCTTCCACACTGCAAAGGAAACAATCAACAAAACTAAACGCAACAGGCAGAATGGGAGCAGATATTTGCTAATGACATATCAGATAAAGGGTTAATATCCAAAATCTATAAAGAACTTACCAAACTCAACACCCAAAAAACAAATAATCCTGTGAAGAAATGGGCAGAAGACATGAATAGACACTTTTCCAAAGAATGCATCCAGATGGCCAACAGACACATGAAAAGACGCTCAACGTCGCTCATCATCAGGGAAATACAAATCAAAGCCCCTCTGAGATACCACCTCACACCAGTCAGAGTGGCTAAAAGTAACAACTCAGGAAGCAAGAGATGTTGGCAAGGATGTGGAGAAACAGGAATCCTCTTGCACTGTTGGTGGGAAAGCAAACTGGTGCAGCAGCTCCAGAGAACACTATGGAGGTTTCTAAAGAAATTAAAAATGGAATTACCCTATGACCCAGCAATAGCACTACTAGGAATTTATCCAAAGGATACAGGAGTGCTGATTCATAGGGGCACATGTACCCCAATGTTTATAACACCACTTTCAACAATAGCCAAATTATGGAAAGAGCCTAAATGTCCATCAATTGATGAATGGATAAAGAAGATGTGGTTTATATATAAAATGGAATACTACTTGGCAATGAAAAAGAATGAAATCTTGCCATTTGCAACAACGTGGATGGAACTGGAGGGTATCATGCTAACTAAAATAAGTCGTTCAGAGAAAAGACAGATATCATATGTTCTCACTCATATGTGGAATTCAAAAAACTAAACAGAAGGCCATGGGGGAAGGGAAGGGGGAAAAGATAGTTTCAAACAGAGAGGGAAATAAACCGTAAGAGACACTTAAATATAGAGAACAAATTGAGGGTTGATGTGGGGGTGCAGGGGAGAGGGGAAAATGGGTGATGGGCATTGAGGAGGGCACTTGTTGGGATGAGCCCTGGGTGTTGTATGTAAGCGATGAATCATAGGAATCTACTCCAGAAGCCAAGAGCACACTGTATACACCGTATGTTAGCTAACTTGACAATAAATTATGTTTTAAAAAAGGAAGTATTTAACACTTTTTATTATTTTAATATATAATGAGTCAATAAAACTGAAAACTATATTCCTTTTGCCTATTTCGTTTTTTCAGTATAAGTTTTAGAGGAGATTTGAGTTAAATATATATATTTTTAATTTAAACAAAAGGCATTGAGTAAATTGAAGCAATATGAGATGTTTAATATATAGCAATTACTACGCCATTTAAAATAGTCAACATGCAACTGAGAAAATGTATGCAAATATCCACATACCATCTAATTGTGATAAATGTTTTAATTACCATTAACTGGAAAGTTGTTATGTACCAAGAATTGTGCTCTGCTCTTTACTTGCATTAATGCTGGAAATTCTCTTTCTTTTAATTTTTTAAATATTTATTTATTTTTGAAAGAGAGAGAGAGACAGAGCACGAGCAGAGGCAGGGCAGAGAAAGAGAGGGAGACAGAATCTGAAGCAGGTTCCAGGCTCCAAGCTGTCAGCACAGAGCCCAACGCAGGACTCAAAGTCACCAACCACAAGATCATGACTTGAGTTGAAGTCAGACACTTAACTGACTGAGCCACCCAGGTGCCCCTAACAAACTCTTGAAGAAATTATTGTCACTATTAAACAGAATATTAGGAAACTGAGGTACAGAAAAATTAACAATTAGCCCAACATCAAATAGGAAGTATTTATAGCAGAATGTAACCAAAGCTCTCTGTTTCTAGAGTGTGTGTGTTTAATCACTATGTATAAAAAAACAACAAACAAAAAATAAGAGAGAAGGAAGGAAGAAATGAAGAAAGAAAGGAGGGCAAAAAGGGAAGGAGAAAACAAAAGAAAGAGAGAAAATACATTCAGTCAGGTTAGATTCAACTTCTGCCATAAAATCACCATAAAATTGCATTTTTTTCTGAAAGAGATAATCTCTAGATCAGAAGTCTATTAACCTCTCTTTAAATTTAAATAGGTTACTGTTGATTTTAATAGACTTGGAATTGTATTTCTATGGATTGATTTATCATTACCACGATTTGTCCTCTGCCTTTTGCATTCAGTAGAAACCCATTTTTGAGGCTATACATGTCAACCTCTAAAGACTAATTTGCCTTCATTAAAAATATCAATTTGGAGTTAATCATAGCTCAAACCTCATAGAGATTAGGGGATGAAATTGAAAGTAATATTTGACTTGACATAAACTGGCACTAAAAATGAAATCTGGTTTCATTAAATGATTACATGTAAATTATATACATGAGTTTTGTCATAACTCAGGTAGTCTTAGCAGTGAAGTGTAAAGGTACAATACATACAATATTTGGCCAACAAGTTTTTGACAGCACGTAATCCAGAACCTACTGTTACAAAAGGTATTAAACAGAATTTTATTTTGGTGATACACACTACTGAATCCTAATTAAGCAGCAAGTACTTTTCCTCAAAAAAAGAGTTTTAAAAAAACGTTTTATAGATACCAACAATTCTTTCTATAAAGAGAATTCTTTCTGTGTAGAATTCTTTCTGTAAAGGGAAAAAAAAGACACAGAATCCTTACATCAGATAGATAAAAACTGGAGTCAGACATAGGCACAGACAGCAGCATTTCAAAGCATATGGATGAAAAAAAAAACAGTTGTTTTTCTGGAGGCAATTGATAAATACCTAAATTCTACACTCTGGTAAGAACATAAGAAAAAGCAGACAGCTGGTACACAGAGCATTAAAACAAGATGTGGACATCATATGGCAATGCCACGGGGGAAGTGCCATGCTTTCTTTAGTCACAATGATCAAAAGGAATTACAATGGTACCTTGATGAAAAATGCATTGCAGATTCATATTATCTACTGTATATTCTTTAGATTTTGTTGTATTTAAGCATATAAATAAGTAGAATATACTGTATTTCATCAGTTCTTAAGAAACACATTTTCCCCAACTTTTAGCATCTCTGAAATTGAAGTGACTCATAATCTAAGATCCTCTACTATAATGATCTTTTCCTTCCTTCATTCCTTATTTCCCTCATTCCTTCATTTGTTCCTTCCTTCCTTCCATCTTTCCTTCCCTCTCTCCCTCCCTCTCTCCTCCCCCTCTTTCTTTCTCTTCCCTTCTTTCATTGTTTCTTTGTTTCTTTCTTTGTTTCTTTGTTTCTTTCTTTGTCTCTTTCTTTCTTTCTTTCTTTCTTTCTTTCTTTCTTTCTTTCTTTCTTTCTTTCTTAGGTGTACTTTACAAATAGGGCTGTGATGGCAGTAGACAACATAGAAACAAGGATAGAAGCAGGGAGAACAGCAAAGGATGCTATTTGAATAATACAGGGGGATGATTATAATTTGGACTGGCAATAAATACTCAAATTCTAGTTATTTTGGGAAACTGCCATTTCAAAATATAGTCTATCTTCATAATTCACAGATCACATATTTACAAATATGCCTACTCACTAAAATTTGTTTGCAACCTTCAAATCAATGCTGGAAGTGCTTTTGAGATCATTTGTGGACATGTGCAGAGCCATGAAATTTTGAGTTGCCAAATGAGCAGGTTTCCTGCTAAGGTCAAACAGAATGACACTCTACTTTCTTTCTTTAACTATCATACTATAAACAAACCTTTCCATGGTCTGTTTAGTGCTATGGTTTGCACATTGTTGTGCCTTCTGTTACTAGTCTTGCTGTTAAAATGGCTCCCACGCGTAGTACTGAAGTGCTGTGTAACGTTCCTAAGTGCAAGAAGGCTGTGATCTACCTTGAGGAGCATTAGCTTATCTTTGTTCAGGTATGATTGTGTGTGTGTGTGTGTGTGTGTGTGTGTGTGTGTGTGTGTGTGTTGTTAGTCTGATTTCAATGTTAATAAATCAACAACATATACTAAAGATACCTTTAAACAAAAATGCACATAAAACAAGATTATTTATTGATCAGTGGACCAAAATATTGGGACCAGAGCCTTACAGAAACTTAACTCTGTACTTCCTCTAGAAGCAATGGTTCAGTATTTGATAATCTGATGCTTTGGGCAAATTTATAGAACATATCACTGTGAATAACAAGAATCAACAAGAATTTGCCTCATTTCATATGGGGTTTAAAAAAAGGAGAGAAAAGAAAGACTCCAAGGTTTTTGAATTAAACAACTGAACTGATGGACTTATCCTCAATAGATATGGAAAAGGATATGGATGAAGCTGGTTTCAAGGTAAAGAACAAGAGTTCAATTTTGGACACAGTGAGTAGAGTTATCTATCAGATGACCAACAGGACATGGTTGAGAAAGTTACATCAACAAATAGGGAACGTGGGGGGTTATAAACTGCAGTTTCATCACCAAACAGAATTTACTGCAACAATTGACTAGATTAAAAAAATCAAGGAAATGAATGAGTATAGTTCAAAGAGAAAAAAGAGTTAATGACTGAGTTTTTGGGATTTATGATATTAACTTAGACTTTGCAGGGATAGAGTAAAGGAAGAAACAAAAAAGACTAAGGCAGAGCAGTCAGTGAGCTAGAACGAAAATGATTTTGATGTTCTGGAAACCAAGTTAAAAAACAAAAACAAAAACAAAAAACAACATATCAAGAGCAAGGAAATAAGCCACTGCCGTTCTTAAATCAAGAAAGATGATGATATATAACTGCTTACTTACTAGAGTTAGCAATTTCAAGTCATCCCTGATCTAGTCAAAACCAGTTTCAGTTAAATGGTGAAGGATATACCCTGATTGGAATGTATAAAAGAAAGTATGGAAGAAGAGGAACTCGAGATAGTTATTTTGAGACTTTCCCATTGAAAGAGAAGAAAACAAGGTCATATCTAGAGAGTAAACAGGGTCAGATAAGTATTTTTTTATGTCTATTGCTTTAAGGTAAGACCTAAAAGTATTAAGTTTGCGTGCTGATGTAAAACATCAGAAGAGACATGAAAAAACAATGATAATGTAGGAAATAAAGAGAGGTTTGCTGAAGCAATGTCTATAAGTAAGTAAATTAATAGGGTGGGGTTTGGTATATATGTGGGGGGATGGAATTTAGACAGGGCCATCCTACTAACTGGTGGTAACAGATCCAAAGATAAGGTTTGTGACTCCTAATGAGGTTCACGGGCATATATTTGCAATTAAATTTAAATTTTCAATTCAAAATTAAGTTTGTTTACTGCATTTATTCACCATATTCAATGGCACAAGTGCAGATTTAGAATACATAGAATTGGATCTAACTGGGGTTGTAATTTTGTCAATTTAGGGTGATGATCTTAAAGAAGAAAAAGAATTGAGGAATATGCAAAGGAGTAATTATGATGTGACCAAGTACTGTAGCACAAGGACCTTTAAAAATAGACTCTGTAAACCTTAAAACCAATTGGGAATATGAACTCAAAGTAGCAAGAGATATAGAAGGAGGGAAAGTGAATTAGGAAAGAGAGGGAAGAAATCTCTAGGTAGTCCAGTACTGAGTCCACTATCGTTCTGTGAGAATGCACAAGTCACTACAAGTGAAGGAGCACTGCAACTCAGGACAGGCTTTACAGTAGTAACCCTCAGGTCACCATCAAGGAAGCCTGATCCCCAGAGCACAAATCTGAAGCAGAGTCCTGGAGTGAAGGTTGGAATCTTGTCATGTCTGCTTGGATTTGGCGGGGTGGGACAGGGTCCTGGATCTGCTGCTAAGTTTTCTATGCTTTACACGGCAGAGTCTATGATGAACTGTGTCTTACTAATGAAGAAATGGATACTGAGATGATCAACTGTACATCTTTCAGGTTTTGTTCTCTTTAGGAATATAAAACAGGGGTGCCTGGGTGGCTCAGTCGGTTGAGCATCTGACTTCGGCTGGGGTCATGATCTCATGGTTCGTAAGTTCGAACCCCGCATCAGGCTCTGTGCTGACAGCTCAGAGCCTGGAGTCTGCTTCTGATTCCGTATCTCCCTCTCTCTCTGCCCCTCCCCTACTCACACACACACACACACACACACACTCTCTCTCTCTCTCTCTGTCTCAAAAATAAATATTAAAAAAATTAAAAAAAGAATATAGAACAAACAATATATTATGTTACCTATTCAAATAATTGGAAACAGGAAATATGAAATTGCCAAGCAAAATCAGAACATTACAACAATTAACATTTTGGCAGAACACAATATCACATTAATATAAATAAAATAGTAAGTTAAGAGGTCCATGAAGCAGAAATTAACTCATAATTAGCATTGGTTTAAGTATAATTCATAACTGTGCACCCTGACCCTGCTTTTATCCTCTGTCCTAAAAATGGCAGACGTTTTTGGCTGTCCTGTGCATATAAAATGTAAGGGAAACTATTTAAACCAGTAGTATTTTTTTTAAATGCAAATTGAAACTATATCACTTTTGCTTTGTTGAACAAATTTCCAGGCATAGAGATTGTATAAATTTTAATCTATGTTAAGTGAGTTGTAATTTGACTGAAATTCCACACAGGCAATTTGTAATATAAATCAAAAACTTTAAAATGTTCATGGGAAAAAAACTTAGCCGTATATACAACATTTTTCTGTAAAAGATTATTTATTACATTTTTCATTTAACAGAAGAAAATGCAATATGCCTAAAGGTCCAATAATATCGAGATGGGTTGTCAAGAAATTAAAATCATTAATAAAGTACTAATGCACATTTTAAATGACAATGTAAAGAAAACTGAAGTGTGAGTCTTGAGCAAGCAGTGAGTATACAGTTGAAAATCAAATATTTGGGGGCGCCTGGGTGGCTCAGTCAGTTAAGGGTCTGACTTTAGCTCAGGTCATGATCTCATGGTTCGTGTGTTCGAGCCCCACGTTGGGCTCTGTACTGGCAGCACAGATCCTGGAGCCTGCTATGGATTCTGTGTACCCCTCTCTCTGTAGCCCTCCCCTGCTTGCATTCTATCTCTCTCTCCCTCCAAAAAAAATAAAAACAAAGATAAATAAAATAAATAATAAATATTTTAAACAAGACAATCATGTATTTGGAGGGAAAATATTTCAGAGATTTCACTCAGGTTTTTGAGCAAAAAAAATACAGAAACAAAAGTGACAACAGGACAGATGACTAGGGATTCAAAAAATATATAATTACGGGGAAATGCAGGAAAAGAAACAAAAGTAGACATAAGAAAAGAATTAGTCAGATGAATAGTAGAAATGCATGACATTTTCTATTTTTCTTTTTTGTCGGCCATGGTGACAGCAGCCCCGCAGGCAGGCATCTCTAACGATAGCATGGAATCACTGATGAGACCCAATACTAAAATATCCTTAACATTTAAGTAAATTGCATACTTTGCTGCCAAGATATGCTCAGGCACAACTTTCTTTTGTCTTGAATGCTTTGAGATTTAATAAATATGCTTTTTGTGGAAAGAAGAGAGGACTAGTTAACCATCATTGGGTTCAATTTAGAAAATTGTTATTTTTCTATGATTTGAAATAAGCAATAATGATATTTACTTCTAATAGAGAACATTTTGAACATTACAGCTTTTTTTCAAAGTGACAATTTCAAACAAATAACAAAGTCTAATATAGAAAAACTCCCTCAAGAGGAAACTAAAAGAAAGTGCTAATATATATACATATACATGTATATATATATATATATACATGTATATGTATATATACGTACGTATATATATATATATACACGTATATATATGTGTATATATACGTGTATATACATATGTGTATATATACGTGTATATATACGTATATATATATATATATATATACACGTATATATGTATACATATATATTTAAGTATTGGGAATAAGTAATTCTCTTATCAATGAAGAATGAGATGACTTTAGCCTTGAAATGATGTTTATGGTATTAAATATACATATATTAACAACAAAAATAAGGTAGCAATTCCATACTAAAAGAATCCCCTGTTTAAGATAATCTGGGTCAACCAAAAAGAGGATGTATTTATATAATTACTAAATGATGCATAATCATAGGTATTTGAACTTTAATAGCAATAAAACATATTGATTGGCTAATATCCCAGTATTAATTTGCCAGACATTTTTGTGTCCTTCAGATTAATATATACTAGATAAACATCTGATGTAGAAATTTAAATTTGTTAAATGTTTATTTATTTTTGAGGGGGGGGAGGGGCAGAGAGAGAGACACACACAGAATCTGAAGCAGGCTCCAGGCTCTGAGCTGTCAGCACAAAGCCCACCATGGGGCTTGAATTCACAGTAGATCATGACCTGAACTGAAGTCAAATGCTTAACGGACTGAGCCACCCAGGCACCCCTGATGCAGATTTTTCAATTATTTGGAAAAACATATGCTTAAGTAATTTAGTAAAACTCTGAGATTTGAATATTACATGAAAATAAAATAAGGCTAATATTATGTCGCATTTAAGAAGTTTCCATGTTAAATTAGCTTTCATGGGATTAGCTAGCAAAATATATGCTAAATTAGTATCATGGGATTAGTAACAAAATATATGCTAAATCTTAATCAAAATAATAACGACAGTGCCTTCCCAATCTTTAAGTTGTGATGTGTGTTTTCTTGTGCAAGAGCAGAACTTCATTTCTTCGTTAGTTTAAGACATTGGCATTGACTTTAAAAACTGTTAGAGGTCTTTCCAATTGTATGGGTTTTCTTGGATTTTGTGTGAATTTCAGAAAAGAGAGAAGAGGGGCGCCTGGGTGGCTCAGTCCATTAAGCATCTGGCTCTCAGTTTCAGCTCAGGTCATGATCTTGTGGTTTCATGAGTTCAAGCCCCACATCCATCTGTGCACTGATGGTGCGAGTCTGTTTCGAGTTCTGTCTCTTTCTCTCCCTCTCTCTCTGCCCCTCCCTTACTCACACTGTCCCTGTCTCTCTCAAAATAAATAAATAAACTTGAAAAAAATTACAAAAATAAATAAATAAAAGAGAAGAGATTAACACCACTAATTTTATAGAGAGAGTTTTCCAATACCTTGGAGAAAAAGAACATTGGTTATTGATAGGAATTGATAAGAAAATTGATAATTTTTTCTAGATTTTAGTTTTGGGGTTGTGATACCTGACTGTTGCATATTTATGTAATGTAGACAATTTTTATTTAATGTTTTATAGTGTATTTAAAGTTACCTTCTGCGCATTTTGGCAGGCCACATATCTCCACTTTCTTGTCTGTGCTCCCAAGTCACTAAGTCATTATTTGGTTTTTAAATCATAGAACCATGAGTAAAGGAAAACTTTTAAATGTATCCTCATATCAGAATCCCCACACCACCCATCCCTAACTTGCAACAACATGCTACTTTCAAATATCAAGGATTTTTCTTTGGTTTCCAAGATGTTCAATGCTGTACCTGGTTTGCAGAAACTATATTAGAATCTCAAACAATAGTCAGACAGTATCGAAACCTAAACATCTTTCAGCTTCTAACATAAGTAGAGATGTAAAGTTTATAAATGTAGAAGGATTTCTATCCTTACATTAAAGCCATTTCATACTTTTGAGTATTTTATTTTTCTCTTGGGGCATTGCCTTATCCACTTTAACTAGGTAGAAGGAATAAGATATAACACATGGACATGGGAGACTTGCATGGATTTGAGAACTCAGCTTTTCAATTATTTCCAAAATAATTATATTTGCAGTCGAAAAGACGGAATATTATAAGAACAAAGCATTAAAAACTTCAGTGATAACATTTCACCTGCTGCATCAACAAGATGAAGGGAACCATTGTGGGGTATAGACACTGACAATGACCAAATAAATAAGTAACTGCCATTGAAATGTCAAAAGGAGAAAGTCAGCAGTCTTTCTTTGAAGTGTTTGTAATAATAAATGGGGTTTTGTTAACTTATAAAAATGAGAATAAAGTAGGACCAAAAGTGCATTTAGGAAACTTTCATAGAGATTTGAGTTCCTAAAGATAGTAAAGATGAAAATCTAGGTTTATAGTTTTCCATTAAACAACCTGTTTCCATCCTCAGAAAGTCTTTTGTGACTACACATTATAATGCATTTTATTGTGTTAGACTTGAGTTTGAAAATAGTCTATCATTTATACGGGTGAATTGTTGAAGAATATCATGAATGATTCCCTGAGGGAGCAATTATAATTGTTTAAGGAAGATAAGTAAGGATAGAAAATGTATCCATGCCACAGGTCACATTAAATTCAGCATTGCCCATATGGGTGTTGGAAGAAAACTGTGAGGAAATTGTAGATACAATTTCTGCTGGATTGGAAGAGTTATTGATTTAAGACCTTGGTTTTTTAATAGAAATGTTGAATTTGGGTTGAGATACCCAAAGGGCAGCCCATTTTCTTGGCAAGCCTTTCTCTGTTTCCTCAGTTGAAGCACAGAGCATTCCAAGTTCAAACACTCTTTCAGTTATCACTGAGTGGCAGCTCTTCCATTTTAACCTCTTTAAGCAAGCAACCCGCACTCATCTCTAAGACATGAATATAAAGTTCCACTTAATTCTTAAGACATTTGTCTTCCCATCAGGCAAGCAAGGCTTCTCTGAATTCCTGTCAGCAAACACAGAAGTAGAGTAGCTCCCAGAATTGTTCTGATCATAACTTCCTCCCAAGCTAATCAGTACAGCAGTGCTAAGTGGCATATCATTATGAAATGTGCCACCGTGAGGGTTGCTTCATGTAGCCAGTTGTGCTGCTGGATTTGAGGTGAAAGAAGAAAACAATTCTCGCAAATTATTCAGCTATCTTTTTCATATATGTAGTTATACTGTATAATTATTGTGCCTCTGTAACATCTATTCTTTTCCCTTGGGACTTCAAATTTCCTTGAGGCAAGCAAACAAGAGAAAACAAAAATCTTTCCCCACTCTCATCTCATGTGATTTAGATGACACTGGGTGTGGTGGCAAAAATAAAATGCAGAAAGAGGCAAACAATATGATTTCAACTCTTGACCACTCTCACTGGTTCTGGGATAAGCCTGTGTCTCAAACTGGTTTAATTAATGTGAAAAATTAGGCATATATGGGCATAGGGTAAAAGATATACTCCTTTTTTGTTGTTGTTGTTGCTGTTCTGCCTGATTTGAAGCTGTAATAATGTAGCCATATTGTTATTGGAAACCATTACGTTAAGCTGTGAATTAAGCCTTCCTAGATTAGATAAATAGGAGAGAAAAGATGAAAAATAAAAGCCCCAGAGATCTGTTGACATTAAGAATATGAATTCAAATTCCACCTGCAGTTAATTCTACTTCTGTGTTCCTCAGTATGTGAACAAATAAGTCCTCTTTTTAATGCTAGTTTTTGTTGACTTTTCTTATTCCTTTCTGTGGAAGCCACCCTATACAATACTATAACTTATCCTATATATGAGGCATGAGACAGAAGATAAAAATAGGAGCCTCAAGTCAGGAAATGTTTAGCTAGTAGTATAAAGTTCGTGAACATATGCACAGAGAGATCATTTTGAGGCCAGACTCCATGACGAATCTGCCCTTTCCACTAAAAACCATTGTGGCTTTTAACACCCACCACCCAAATTTTATCACAGGATATAACAGACAGCACTTTTAAGAGAGTCTCTTACAGGCATAAAATGCAATTGTAATCATCATTTCGTAGAGTAAAGTGCAACTTGGCAAAACAAAAATCTAGCATCTTGTGAAGCTGGGCTGCAGTCATAGATATAAGCAAACAATTAATGATGACTCAGGACATAAAGTTTGAACTTTGAGAAATTGCAAACAGAGACGCGGAGAGCTCTTTACTCTTTGTGGTTAAGGGTCTGAAACAGCAAGCTCTTCTAAATGTGCGTGAAAGAAACCTCAGCAAAATTAGAAGGATCAAGTGTCTTCCATTTCCTCACAGATAAAAAAAGAAACATTTAGTACTCTGAGTAATATAAAAATAGTGTCCTTATATGTATTTTTCTATTCAGCAAATGTTGTGTGACACCCAAACCTTTGAGAATGTTCTTCAATCTTGTGTAACTAAACTCTTAATAATGGATTGTCTTAATTAATTAAATTTTGTGGTAGTAACCTTTAATTTGGCATCTCTGATTTCTTAAAGGCATATATCGTTGGGATTCTTTGATTGATCAAATGGGTTTGGCATGTCTGATCTACACATGGAAGAATCAAACAAAAACACTGTCAAATTTCTTATTTCAAAGAAGAATCTGCAAGTCTTGTTTCACAAACTATGTGACTTCTCATAGTAGTGATTAGGAGCTTTTAGATTTCGAAAGAGATTTGTATTCTCTCTCTGCTTTTCTATAAAACTTTGGACAAATGAATTAACCTTTTTGAGTCTTCATTTCCTCATCTATAAAATTCAGTTGGTTTTATGACTCATATCAAAGAGCCAACTTTTCATTATATTGAGTTTGTCTATTTTCTTTGGTTTCTGTATCATTGATTTTTGCTTTATTCTTTATGATTCCTTCTGGTTGCTTTGAATCTCATTTGCTCTTCTTTTTATTAATGTGTGTATTTTTAAGATAGAATTTTAGGTAGTTCATTTTGTTTAAAATGAGTTTAATGTTATAAATTCCACTGTGAACATTATTTTAGCTCTGGATTACACAAACATTTGATATGTTCTATTTCATTTTCAGTTAGTTCAAATTTTTTTTAGTATCCTTTCAAACTTGCTCTTTAACCCATGGGATATTTAGAAGTATATTGATTCATTTCCAAATATTTGGAAAATTTCCAAATAATCATTATTTTTTAAGTTTATTTATTTATTTTGAGGGAAAGAAAGAGAGGGAGAGCACCGTGAGGGGCAGAGAGAGAGGGAGAGAGAGAATCCCAAACAGGCTCTGCACTGTCAACGCAGAGCCCAACATGGGGCTCAAACCCACAAACTGTGAGATCATGACCTGAGCTTAAATCAAGAGTCAGATGCTTAACTGACTGAGCCACCAGGAGCCTCCAAATAACCCTGTCATTAATTTTAAAATTAATTCTGTTATGATCAGAAAATCACTTTTTATTACTTCTGTTATTTTTGTTTGTGTGGTTTATGCTAAGTTAAGAATATGCTCTGCCTTGGTCAATGTTCCATATTCATTTGAAAAGAATGAGTAGTCTGTTGACATTATGTAAAAGTTCTGTAAATGTCGATTTCATTCAATGGTGTTGTTCAGTTCTTTTAAATCCTTACTGATTGTCTGGCTGCTACTTCTATCAATTACAGATAGAAGAGGAATGTCTCCAGCTATAATTGTTTATATAATTGGTTATGTAATTCTGTTTCTCCTTTCAGTTTCATCAGTTTTTGCTTCATATAGTTAATAGCTCTGTCGTTAGGTGCATGCACATACAAAATTGTTAGAGGTCTTCTTGGAGAATGGACACCTTCATCATTGTGTAATGTCCCTTTTTATTTCCTGGAACGTTTCTTGTTTTGAATCTATTCTATCAGATATTAGTATAACTAATTAGCTTTCTTTTGATTGGTATATAGATAGCATAATATTTTCCTTTTAACATCCCCACACCCAGGTGTTTAAAAGTGAGTTTCTTTTAGATAGCATATAATTGGTTCTTTCTTTTCTTATGCAATCTTTCAAAATTTGCTATTATTTGGTGTCTTTTAATATACCTAATGTGATTATTAATATAATTAGATTAAAATCTATTATGTTTTTGTTTTCTATTTCTTTCATTTTTTTCAGGTTGTCTTTTTTCCCACCATTTATGCCTTCTCTAGGTTCATTGAACATTTTATATAGTTATGTTTTATCTACACTATTGATTTACTACGTGTGTTTTAATTTTTTATTGGTTGCCCTGTTTTGAAATATATATTTTTCTTTTTTTATGTTTATTAATTTATTTTGGGAGAGAAAGAAAGAGAGAACATGCAAGTAGGGGATAGGCAGAGAAAGAAAGAGAGAGAGAATCCCAAGCAGTCCTTGTGCTGACAGTGCAGAGCCTGATGTCAGACTTGATCTCATGAACTGTGAGATCATGACTTGAGACAAAATCAAGAGTTGGATGCTTAACCTACTGAGCCATCCAGGAGCCCCTGATATATATTTTATTATTTAATCAGAGTCTACCTTAATTCTTTGTACCATCAGAATAAAAAACAAGTGTCATTATGAGAAGTATATACATTTTCAATGTAAAGAAACCTGAACTTCCCCTGTAAAAGATAACTAGTAAGCCATGGATACAACTAAGCCAAAAAATTTTTTTTTGCATATTTAATTATTGATATTTTATTGTCAGTTTTTCTAAGCCAATTTTTCTATTTTTTTAATTAAAAAAAATTTCTTATTTATTTTGAGAGAGACAGAGAGGGTGAGCGAGGGAGGGCAGAGACAGAGGGAGAGAGAGAATCCCAAGTAGGCTCCACACTGTCAGCACGAAGCCCCATGTGGGGCTCAAACTCACCGGCCTTGAGATCATGACCTGAGCCTAAACCAAGACTCAGCACTTAAAGGACTGAGCCACCCAGGCACCCCTAAACCATTTTTTTTTTTTTGGTCAGGTTACCTGGGAAATAGACAATGAAATAAAGATGTATTGGAAGTGGTTTTAGGGATAGTATCTATAAGGAGGGACATAAAAATGTAACTAAGCAGAAAAAGAAATTAAACCATGACTTAGTTGCAACAGAGACTTCAGCTGACATCAAGGAGAGCTGTAACGCTGCTATGGCCCCTCAGAAATGTCGCAAACTGAGGCAAAAAACTGGTCTTCATCTTGCTGGCCTACACTGCAAATTTTGGAATTTTGGACTTGCCAGCCTCTGTAATTCTGTGAGTCAATTCCTTAAAATAAATTGTTTCATATATGTGTGTGTGTGTGTGTGTGTGTGTGTGTGTGTGTGTGTGTCACACACACATCTCATTGGTTCTATTTCCTGGAGAGCACTGATTAATACAGTATTATAATGTGACAGAAAGGTCTTCACTCTTTGTGCCTAGTTATTCACCTACCTTACCCTAAGCTTCCCTGTCCTTGATTTTCCAATCTTTCCACTTCCAGGCCCCTAATAAACAAGCTGAGTCATTCTTTACTCAATGAGTTCATATATATTCTCTTCTAAGGATATTTTTCTTATTGCACAATGTGAATGATGAGGCACAATCCTCAAAGCTCTCTACACATTCAGAGAATTTCTTCTTATCACTAAGAGCTACCTCTTCAGAACTAAAGAGGTCTGCTAGGCCATGGTGCTTTCTTTATGGTGGGAAGTGTGATACACCGTAATTTGTTTTTATGTTTGAGGGGACATACCAGAGTATCCCAGACCACTTGAAGCCTAAAAACTTCATTGATGTGGTGCTGAAACACTGGAGTATTTATTTCTCCTACTCTGGAGTTCATGGGACTTACTAAAGGCTTCCTTTATACTATAAAATTACTCCACTTTCATTTTTTACCCAACAGCCTACACACTGTGATAGTTTCCTTGGCCTTTTACCTTCAACATTAGCTGTCCATGATGGACTCCCATGCAGCCATAAGGGTGAGCTGAGGACAGGTTATCAGTGCAACACTGGCAGATAGACTGGAAGCCTGAGCCACTTACATGATTTACTTATGATCCTAAACCTGCCCCTGCCTAATTCCAAATATACTCAGTCATGAAATAGGATCTATGATACCACATGATTTGGTAGGTCTCAATGAAACCAGCTCATAAAGGCTGGTATGGCTGCATGTTTGTTTGATGTCCTACAGTGAGTATTTTTCTTATGGCTGAGCAGCATGAGCTTCCATTTTGTGAATAGTGTATAATTCTCTGTTGTATGTGTATGCTTTTATATCACGAATATTTCTAATTCTTCAGTATCTACTAGTCTTGAGGGTCTAGGCAATAAGGCCACTTGCATTGCAGTCTGAATTTGCTGCAGGGTCATTCCTTATGTTGACCTACTAAAAGATGGAAGTTTTTCATATTATTCAGTGAATGAATAAGAATAGTATTCTGAAGTATGGAATATTTTGCCTCCAAAACCAAAGATGTCTACTAGGAATTGTGTTTATTTCTTTTTTTTTTTTTAATTTTTAATGTTTATTTATTTTTAAGAGACAGAGTGAGACAGAGTGTGAGCAGGGGAGGGCCAGAGAGAGAGGGAGACACAGAATCCGAAGCAGGCTCCGGGCTCTGGGCCCGATGCGGGGCTTGAACTCACAGACTGCGAGATCGTGACCTGAGCCGAAGTCGGACGCTTAACCAACTGAGCCACCCAGGCGCCCCTGTTTATTTCTTTATAATAGGAGATTTTAAAAGTCATAATTTGTTTTTGTGTTTAAAGAAATGTACCAGAACACCACAGTCACCTGGATCTCTAAAATATTCATTGTTCCAAGCCTTGAAACATCATAGGATTTATTTCTCACACTCCAGTGTATGTGTCCTACCAAGGTTTATCTTATATTAGCTATGTGTTATTTATCACATATTATCACTATTGTTTGCCAATTTTATAAGCGAGTAAAACAGGTAAGATGGAGCAGAGAGGCAAGTTGAACTGAGATGTGGTTGCAACATAGGTCTCAGTTTATCCCATAGAGAAATCTAAAATTGGGATAATTCTTCAAATATATCAAGACTTGAGGTAAAGGGGATGGGGCTTTCTACAAATTGATCAGTCATTAGAAGTTAGCTGTTCCCAGGACATGAGTATAATATTATGAAGTGTCTAGAGATGAGCTCAGTTTTGACCCTTCAGCAATCAAAACTCCAGGATGCTTGAGGAACGTGGGTGGGGGGGAGGGCACATCATAGCATCTAATGAGCATGAACTTATTAACTATATTATTTGAAACAGCAAGCCTATATACCAATATAAAGAATTTCAGGGTACATTTGTGTAGCAGAAAGAATATATATTTCCCTAAATTGATATTTTTCAAGGTTGGTAATATTTTGCATATTCCATTTATTTGTTTGTTCATTTATTTTATTGCTCATTATTTTATGTAAGGAGTCATCTGATTCATAGAAGAAATTATGTTATTATATAATTATATTATGTTATGTTACATTATATTATATTATAATATATTATATTATTAATATTATATATTAATCACTTGTATTGATGGCCATTGTCTTATAATACTAGTACCACTGTCCAGCATAAAAACAGAGCTAAGATCCTCAAAAGGAAGCAAGTCTTTTAATTCAGCACATGGTAAAAACAAATTATTACTGAATTTACAAATAGTACTAAACTACAAGCTTCATTTGCTAAAACTTTAAGAAGCTCCTTCAGTCATTGAGAATATATATCTCACTGAGATATTTGTGGAGACAGCTTACTTTCAAGGAATACTGTTTGAAACAGTAATTTTTCAGACTAACCTAATTTGAACGATGTAGTCAACTGAAATATATGCAATGAACAAGCTGTATGAATTAAATTTAATTACAGACAATGGAATCTTGCTAATAAATCATTTAAAGCATCAGGTTCAGAGAAGAGAGTATGAGATATTATTTAGTGAACATCAACCATGTGACATATTGTAACTACAAAATTACACACACACACACACACACACACACACACACACACACACAAAATCTCAAGACAATAGAAGATGTAATTTCATTTTTAAAATCTAATTTTAAAACTTTTAAATTAATGAATGTTTAAGTATATCCTTGTTCTAACATGTAGCAATTGTGAAAATATTTTCCTAGGAACCCTGTATTTCCATTCTTTAACTACTGATGGCAATCTTAAACTACATTATGTATATATGAAATCATGTAACATTAATTAAAGCCATAGATGAGGTTTGGCCATAAGTTGGTTCTGTAAAAGTCCACTGAGCCATTTCTCTCTAAATTTAGCAGAGAAGTTTTAGGGTGGACAAGAACTGTTAGGAATAACACAAGTATATTTTCATTTTCAACGTCTGTGAGAATGTCAAGATTCTGAATGTCAATGTTTTTTTTAAGCCAGTGATTCCCAATAGAGTCTTGAAAATCATTTAATGATTAGGATTTCATCAAGAGAATTAAAGGTAAGATACATAAAATGATATAATTAAAATGGATTCTTTCATTTAAAAAATTCTGAGGTTCTATCCTACATGTTTTAATATTAAATAGTGTTTTATTTATGAAAAGAAGATGATAGAGGCTAAATTAAAGAAAACAAAAACAATGATATGGCATTCCCTAAATATTTTTGTTGTTATTGTTGTGTTGTTGATGATAACTATCTGCTTCTTACCCCAACTGCACCATGAAGCCATATTTTGGAGGACATTTAGGTAGGGTTTATGTGTCAGCAGGCAGAAAACAACTGAACAGGAGCAATTTTTGAATTAGTGAGGTGAGTAGAAGAGAGAAAATTAAATGAGATTACACAGTAAGCATATTGACAATATTATTTCTGTGTTATAAGGAACTTTTTTTTTACCTAAGAATCTAATCAAAATGACTCTTTTTGGGGGAAGCTAAATTTTTAAAAGATATCTCTTTTTTTTTTTTTTTTTTTTTTTTTTTTTTTTTTTTTTTATTTTTGGGACAGAGAGAGACAGAGCATGAACGGGGGAGGGGCAGAGAGAGAGGGAGACACAGAATCGGAAACAGGCTCCAGGCTCCGAGCCATCAGCCCAGAGCCTGACGCGGGGCTCGAACTCACGGACCGCGAGATCGTGACCAAAAGATATCTCTTATACTCACAGAATTTCTAATAATGCCAATATGATAAAGATACCATTACCAACCAAAAAATTATATTAGCAAAACTTTCTGGAAAAATCAATTTATAAAGTTTCAATTACTAAAACCAGAGATGAAATATATTAAGTTCTATCTCATCTAATTATGAGCCTTGATTTAAGAGCAGATGTAATACATTGATGCAAGTAGCAAGGCCAAGTAGCAAGTAAGAAGTAAAATGAACCAGGGAATGCTCGGGTGACCACTAAGCCTTGAAAGAAACATTTCATCAGGCTCATAACTCTTCCCTTATATATACTTGAAATATGCACCATCTCCTAACTTTGGATAATCATGGAAATCAATATCACAATCCACTGAAGATCCACCTGAGTTTCCTACATATAAGTATGATGAATTAAAAAATGTATAGTTAGGCTCATTAGGAGTTCAGTTCAAGCATTCAGAATGAAGTTTTTAAAGCTTCATAATGTCATGACTCAAAAAAGGAAAAAAAAAATTCTTCTTGGTATTTCTATGTATAGAAACCTGACTGGGTCACACAAAGTTCAGGTAATAAAAAAACATGTAAGTACAATGCCCCAACAAGCTATAGAAATCGACCTACTGTTTCTACCACCATGTTTAAGTTTGAGGAAAGGCCATTCCTGCCAAAAAAGCCAAACTCTCCCCACTTCATTGCACTACCTAGTTCACTTTCATTTTTCACTCTTTTGCCACCTCAGAACACGAACTAGATAGTTAGTGTTCCCTTGGGTGTCTGGTGCTTCTCTTGAAAGAGAAAACTCTAGCCTGCTCCGTGCCCCTACCCAGCCTTTTACAGTCCCAACAGCTAAATATTCCATACAAAGTCCTGTTGGAATCCCCTCTGGGATGCTTCATTTGCTGCTGTGGTTCTCCCTGGGTTTGGCAATTGTAAAATACTGTTAATGTGTGGGGCGCCTGGGTGGCGCAGTCGGTTAAGCGTCCGACTTCAGCCAGGTCACGATCTCGCGGTCCGTGAGTTCGAGCCCCGCGTCAGGCTCTGGGCTGATGGCTCGGAGCCTGGAACCTGTTTCCGATTCTGTGTCTCCCTCTCTCTCTGCCCCTCCCCCGTTCATGCTCTGTCTCTCTCTGTCCCAAAAATAAATAAAAAACGTTGAAAAAAAAATTAAAAAAAAAAAAAAAAAATACTGTTAATGTGTATTTTTAGGCATAAAAACACAACTTATTCCATGGGATACTGTACTACTTTAGACACAATGTAGACTTTCTCCTGCAATAAATATGACAGTTGACCAAAATTTACTTTATTTATAAATTCTTGTTCTATTTCTTCCGAAGTTTGGCCAAAATCGATGTTAAATAGATACTTAGTTTTCCACAGTGTGGAACCATTGATGGGAAGCTTATGATTGGAAATTTCTAGATGTAAATTGACCTTGAAAGCATGCTTTTAGAACTGAAGTATAAACTCTTATACTAAACTTTTCAAATTCTAGTTACAGTATTTTTTTCCACTCCTGGTACAATCAGCCTTAGCTGATATCTCAAACTTCCAGAATTCATGTAGATTACCTGAAATCAAAGATCCAATAACATTTCCATACCTTCTTTTCTGAGCTAAAAAGTTGTTAAATACCTATGACTCCCTAAAAAATTACTTATAGGTCATAAAGTTACTGGCTAGTCATATTATAAAATGCAGTGCTTATTGTTTAGGGTTCTCCAGAGTAAGTAAACCTGTATTTGTACAGCCTATTGGTTCTGATTTCTCTTTCTCTCTCTGTTTCTCTCTATAGATGAGAGATAATGATAATAATAATAATAATAAATAATAATAAATAATAATAATAATAATAATAAATAATTGGTTCACACTTTATTTGAGGCTGACACGTCCCAAGATCTACAGAGTTAACTGGCCAACCAAAAAGCCAGTGGTGTAGTTCCAGTCAGATGTCTGGCAGGCTCAAGATTCAGGAAGAGCTAAAATTTCAGTTTCAGTGGAAAGCAGGAAAAAGCCACTGTCACAGCTTAAAGGAAGTCATGAAAGAAGATTTCTTTCTTATTTGGGTAGGGTCTTATTTTGTTCTGTTCAGGGCTTCAAATAATTGGATAGGTTCCACCCACAGTAGGGAGAAAGATCTTTTTAACTCTGTCTACCAATTTAAATGTTAATCTCATCTGAAAACAATCTCAAAGAAACACCTAGATAATGATAATGTTTGACCAAATAGCTAGGTACTCTGTGATCCTGTCAAGGTGTTACACGTCTGGATGTGTATATGTGTGTATGTGTATATGTACACATAATGATGATTATCTAACACTACAGGAAGAAATGTGCATAGCAATCTCAAAGTAATTTTCATTGCATTAAATAATTGGCCATTTCTTTTCTATTTGAAGTTCTGTTGTATTTTTAAAATATGAAACAAATTTAAAAAGAATATTTATATGTCAGAATGCTTCTTTTTACATAGAGAAAAGCACCTATGTTTCAGGTTAAATAAAATTGATTGATAGCTGAAAATATAAAAATAGATGAATTTATACTAAAATATTTGAGCTTTTTTCACCGTTTAAAAAGTATTATTGTTTTTGCTAAGTGCAATGTGGCATTTAAAAGTAGGTAGCAAAAAATAAAACATAAAAATTGGTAAATTCATTTGATGCTGTTATTTGATTCATGGAGTTTTATGCATTTCTAAATCATTTTCAGAACCAAATCTTCTGCCCAACATTACTGCACAATTTTTCAAAAGACAAACCATTTAATGAAAAGTCTGTAATTCTATTAATGCAAACACATGACAAATGCCATGGATTTAAATGTAAATCAAAAGTACATATTAACACATTAAGATGCTACAGATGATTGCTATTATTTCATTTCTTAATACTTAATATTGGATTTTTTGATATCATATAAAACTTGGTTCATTTTAAAGCTGTGATCATAAATACAGTACAGAAAGACAAAGTACTTTCAGAATACATACTTTAGGTGTGTTGAAGACTCTTTCCTTGCCCCCTTTTGATTCACTTTGCATCCTTCTCTATCCTGCAAGGACCAAAACCTGGAAAAACAAAAAACATTTGTAAATGTCTTTTTTCAGGATTTGGGGCAGAAGCAAAGCTACTTTTGAACCTTTGTTACAAAAGAATGCATAGAGTTGGAGCAAAAGTCACAGCGCTGCGTTCTATAGAGTAGCCCCACCACGCACCCTTCAGGCTTGGAGGCTTCAGGAGTTTTTGAGAGAATTCTGGCGGCATAGAAATAGGGACATGCTCACACAGTGCACTAAAAGCAGTTTCAGACTTCCCTATTTTTTTCTTTTGTAAATAAATATTTTATTTAGAAAAATTTTAGATTTCCAGAGAATAAAACAAAACTTCATATAGATTATGTAAGTAGCAAAGGTGATGCAGAGGGTTCCTAATGACCCACAACTATTTTCTCCTACTGTTAATATATTATATTAATATAAAAATTTGTTACAACTAATAAACAAATATTCACCTATTATTATTAAGTGAAGT
This sequence comes from Panthera leo, assembly GCF_018350215.1. Lineage (NCBI taxonomy): Eukaryota > Metazoa > Chordata > Mammalia > Carnivora > Felidae > Panthera > Panthera leo. Next base: position 88,684,418 of record NC_056682.1, on the reverse strand, counting down.
TCATATTTTATTCAGATTTCCTTACTTTGTGCTGGTATCCTTTTTTCTTTTTGTTTATTTATTTATTTATTTATTTAGAGAGTGAGAAAAAAAGAGCAGGGGGAGGGAAGGGGAAGAGAGAGAGGAAGAAACAGAACCCCAACCAGTCTCCATGCTGTCAGTGCAGAGCCCGATACAGGGCTCAATCCTACAAAACGTGAGATCAGGACCTGAGCTGAGATCAAGACTTGGATGCTTTACCTATCAACCACACAGGTGTCCTTGTACTAATATCCTTTTTCTGTTTGAAGATCCTATGCAGGATCCCACATTACTTTTAGTTGTCACATCTCCTTAGGCTCTTCTTGATTGCCACAGTTTCTCAGACTTCCCTTGTTTTCGATGGCCTTGAGTTTTGAGGAATACTAGTCAAGTACTTGGCAGAATGTCTCTTTACTGAAGTTTATCTGATGTTTTTCTCATGATTAAACTTCACGTGGCTTTTTGTCAGTTGGAGCACAGTAGGAATAGAACGTTTGCAAATATCATAAAATTTAAGGAACATGAAGCCTAATTTATGTAAAATAGTCAGTGAATTTTCAGTTGAAATTTCAAACTATAAATGGGCTAAAGTTTGAGTAAAGAGATTGAATAAGCAATCAAATCCTCTTACCACAGGAAAGCCCAGAATCAGAAAGTCTATCAATCACTAAAAAATAATGAAGGCCAAACCTTTTCAAACTCTTCTGAAAAAATAAATACTTCCAAACTCGTTTTACAAGGCCAGCATTACCCTGATATCAAAACCAGATGAGGATACTACAAAGAAGGAATATTATAGGTCAATATCCATCATAAGCATCATTGCAAAAATTCTTAACAAAATAATAGCAAACTGAATTCAATATTACATTAAAAGGATCATGCATCATGATCAAGTAGAATTTATTCCAGGGATTCAAAGTTGTTTCAACATCCACAAATCAATCTATGTGATACACTACATCAACAAAATGAAAGATAAGAATTATATAATTATATCAATAGATACAGAAAAAGCATTTGGCAAAACACACATCCTTTAATGATAAAAATTCACAATTAACTGGATAAAGAGGGAACATATCTCAAGATAATAAAGGCCATATACAATATGCCCATAGTTAACATATTCAAAGGCAGAAAAATTTTTCTCTAAGATCAGGAACAAGACAAGGATATTCACCTTTGCTGCTTTTGTTCAACGTAGTATTGGAAGTCCTAGCCAGAGTGATCAGGATAAAAAAATAAATAAATAATAAAAAGAAAAGAAAAGAGAAGAAAAGAAAATAAATAGAAGTCCTCCAAATTGGAAAGGGAGAAGTAAAATTTCTCTCTTAGTAAATGATATGTGTTGTATAGAAAAATTTCTGAAGACTCCACCAAAAAAAAAAAAAATGCTAGAACAAACAAATTCATTAAAGTTGTAAGATACAAAAATCAATATAAAAAATCAGTTGTACTTTTGTACACTAACAAGGAACTCTGAGAAGTAGATATTAAGAAAGCAACTTCAAATAAAATTTCATCAAAAATAAAATATTTAGATTGCTGAGTAGTATTCCACTAAATATATGTACCACATCTTCTTTATCCTTTCATCAGTTGATGGACATTTGGGCTCTTTCCATAATTTGGCTATTGTTGATAGTGCTTCTATAAACATAGAATGAAATCTTGCTATTTGCAACAACATGGGTAGAGCTGGAGGGTATTATGCTAAGTGATAAAAGTCAGTCAGAGAAAGAAAGACATGTTTTCACTCATATGTGGAAGTTGAGAAACTTAACAGAAGATCATGGGGGGGAATGAAAAGAAAAAAATAGTAACAAACAGAGAGGGAAGCAAACCATAAGAGACTCTTAAATACAGAGAATAAACTGAGGGTTAATGGGGGAGGGTGATGGGGAAAATAGATGATGGGCACTGAGGAGGGCACTTACTGGGATCAGCACTGGGTGTTGTATGTAAGTGATGAATCACAGGAATCTCCTCCTGAAGCCAAGAGCACACTCTATATACTGCATGTTAGCTAACATGACAATAAATTACATTACAAAATAAACAAACAAACAAACATTAAAAAAAAACAAATTAAAGAAGTAAAATATTTAGAAATAGCCTAAGAACTGAAAGATCTATATACAGAATTCTATAATACATTTATAAAATCAATTGGAGAAGACACAAATAAAGACATATGGAAAGATATTCCATGATCATGGATTGATAGAATTAACACTGTTAAAATATCCATATTAATTGAAGCAATTTACAGATTCAATGCAATCTCTAACAAACTCCAAATGAGTTTTTCACAGAAATAGAAAAACAATCCTGAAATTTGTCTGGAACCACAAAAGACCCCAAATAACCAAAACAATCTTGAGAGAAACAAAGCTAGAGTCATCACATGTCCTGATTTCAAATTATAATACAAAGCCATAGTAAGCAAACACTATGATGTTTGGCATAAAAGCAGATATATACTTCAATGAAACAAAATCAAGAGCCCAGAAATAATCCCATCTATATATGGTCAATTAATTTGTTATAAAAGAATGAAGAATAAACAATAGGGAAGGTATAATCTCTTCAATAAACAGTATTGACAGAACCAAACAGCCCCATGAAAAAGAATGAAACTGGACCCCTATCTTACCCAATAACCAAAATCAACTCAAAATAGATTAAACACTGAAATTTAAGACCTGAAACTGTAAAACACCTAGAAGAAAACAGAGGTGGAAAGATCTTTCACATCATTCTTAATGATTTTTTTGGATGTGACACGGCAAACAATCGCAGTAAAATCAAAAACAAAGAGATGCAACATCAAACTAAAAACTTCTGAACAACAAGGGGAACCATGAACAAAATGAAAAGGCAATCTAACACATAGAAGAAAATATTTGCAAATCAAATATCAGATAAGGGGTTAATATCAAAAACATATAAAGAACTCATACAACTCAACAGCAAACAAAAACAAAAAATACAATCTGATTTAAAATTGGGCTGAAGAATTGAATAGACATATTTGCAAAGATGACATACAAATGGCAATCAGGTACTTAAAAAGTAATCACTAATTATCAACACAAATCAAAACCTTAATGAGATAACACCCATTACAATAGTTATCATGAAAAAAAAAAGGTAAAAGTGTTGGCATAGGTATAGAGAGAAGGGAACCCTCATGCACCATTGGTGGAAATGTAAATTGGTACAACTTCTATGGAAAGCAATACAGATCTTCCTCAGAAAAATTAAAAGAACACCATATCATCCAGTATCCTACTTTAAGTATATATACTTGAATTATATATATATTTTACATACATAAAATATATGATGGAATATTACCCATAAAAAGAATGAAATCTTGTCATTTGCAACGACATGGATAGAGCTGGAAAGTATTATGCTAAGTGAAGTAAGTTACTCAGAAAAAGACAAATACCATGTGATTTCACTCATATGTGGAATTTAAGAAACAAAACAACAAAGAGAAAACAAAAAGAGAAAGAGATGCAAACCAAGAAACAGACTTTTAACTATAGAGAACACATTGGTGGTTACTAGAGGGGGAGGGGGAGGGATGGGTAAAATAGGTGATGGGGATTAAAGAGGGCCTTTGTTGTGATGAGCACCAGGTGTTGTATGGCAGTTTTAAGTCACTATAAGTTTCACCTGAAACTTATACTGTAGGTTAACTAACTGGACTTTAAATAAAACTTAAGAAAAAATAAAATAGAATAATGATATGTCTGTTCTCCCATGTTCACTGAAGCATTAATGACAATAGTCAAGATATGGATACAAACCCTCTGTCAATGGATAAATGAATGTATGAAGAAAATGTGTGTCATATATATGTAGAATTATCCAACCTTGAGAACATGGAAACTCTGCCATTTGCAACAATATAAATGGATCTTGAGGGCATTATGCCAAGTGAAATAACCCAAAGAGAGAAAGATCAATACTGCATACTTCATGGTATCACCTATATGTACAATCTGAAAGAAGAAGATGGGGGAGGAGGAGGAAGAAGCAGAAGAGGAGGAAGAGGAGAAGGGAAAGGAAAGAAAGAAAGAAAGAAAGAAAGAAAGAAAGAAAGAGAAGAAAAGATTAGAAAAAGAAGAAAAAGGAGGAGGAGGAGGAGGAAGAAGAAGGAGGTCATCATCATCAAACTCACAGAAACAGAGTAAAGAGTAGAAAGCTGATTGCCAGGATCTGAGGCTGCAGGAGACAGGGACAGGTTGGTAAAGAGTACAAACTCTCAGTTATAAGATAAATAAGGTCTGAAGGGTGCCTGAGTGGCTCAGTTGGTTAGGTATCCTACTCTTGATTTCAGCTTAGGTCAAGGTTGTAAGATCAAGACCTGCTTCAGACTCCACGCTTGATGTCCAACCTACTTGGGATTCCCTCTCTCCATTTTCCTCTGCCCCTCCTTTGCTAGCACTCTTGTTTTCTCTCTCTCTTAAAAAAAAGATAAATAAGGTCTGAGAATCTAATGAAAAATATGATGACTATAGTTGATAAAATTGTATTATATAATTGGAATTAACTAAGAGAGTAGACCTTAAATGTTCTCACAAAGAAGTGTATGTATGTATATATATATATATATATATATATATATATATATATATATATACCTTTATGTATACACATTTATATATATTGTGATAGATATGTTAAAATGAGGTATATCTGTTTCCTTATAGATTTCTAAAAATGTAATAGCTTGTGAAAACATATACATAATTTTGTATGTAAAATGATACATTACCATTTTGTTTCATTCATGTATCTGTGCGATAACATTATTCAGTCCCCTATTTTCCACATTTTTGTTTTCCTAACACATATAAATAAGTTATGTTATTCTATATTAATTTTAAAATAAAATAACAGTTACCAGAATTTTAGTAAAAACAAAGAAGAAAACTGTAGAGACATGGAACATTTAAACATGGGACATTTAAAATAATTTCTTTTTTTTTTTAATTTTTTTTAACGTTTATTTATTTTTGAGACAGAGAGAAACAGAGCATGAACGGGGGGAGGGTCAGAAAGAGAGGGAGACACAGAATCTGAAACAGGCTCCAGGCTCTGAGTGGTCAGCACAGAGCCTGACGCGGGGCATGAATTCACGGACTGTGAGATCATGACCTGAGCTGAAGTCGGACGCTTAACCGACTGAGCCACCCAGGCGCCCCTAAAATTTCTTAACTGCATCATCTGTGAAGCACCAATTAAGAAATACATACTTTGCTTCTTCTGCTGCTGCTGCTCTGATGTTTTTATTTAGTAAAGGTTCTGGGAGATAAATTTCTAAGTCTTTCTATAATTGAAGATGTCTTTATTTTACCCACATAGTGGATATGATTTACCTGGGAATACAATTCTGGTTTCAAAATAATTTTCCTCTCAAATTTTTAAAGCTTTGTTTAATTTTTTTTCTTTACTATTATTTATGTCATTACATTAAAAATAATTACTATTATTATTAATCTTAAGGTATCTGGAAATACTCACTTTCCATTAATTTAGAGATACTCTAGATTTTTCCCTCAGAAGGTATTTTTCTTTCCATTTTGACTATTTTTATTTTTAAATACTTTTTAATTTTATTTTTAAGCTTATTTTTTTTATTTTTGAAAGAGAGAGAAAGAGAGTGAGCATGAGTGGGGGAGAGGCAAAGAGTGAGGGAAAGAGAAAAATCTCAAGCAGGCTCCAAAGTGTCAGCACAGAGCCCAACTTGGGGCTTGATCTCACAAACCATGAGACCTGAACCTGAGTTGAAATCAAGAGTCAGACACTTAACCGACTGAGCCAACCGGGCACCCATAAATACTTTTGTTTTTTTAATGAAAAATGTTGAATATTAATTAAGAAATTAGAAATCTTATCAGATATTAATGAAATTTGGTTTTATTTCCCCCCCCAAAAGACACAACACTGTGTATCTGGAATTAAAGGAAGTTAAAATCAGATTGATGTACATCACTAAAAAGAAGAGACTTATTTTGACTTTAAAGAATTACTTCAATTAAAGGTGTTGAAGTGGACATTCCTATTTTACACAGCAAAACAATATGTGACATGGAATCAGTAATGGTAATAATGTCAGGGGATAATGAAGTCAAAGATTGGTGTGTAATTTAATACATAACATTGTGTCTGAATAAAATAATGTACTGTGAATATTTATAAATGAAATTATTTACCTATAGAACTTGGCTTTTGAAATTGTACAACATATGGAAGCAAACTTGAACATGATAATTAAATCATTTTTTTCTGTTAGGATTATGTGTGGCTAGAAAGAGAAATTCCTGGTTATGGAGAAATGTATGAACAATGCTAAGTAATGTGAAATAAAATACTGTTTTAGGGGAGAAGCCAAGATGGCAGAACAGCATGGAAGTTTTTTGTGTGTCTCGCGTCCATGAAATACAGCCAGACCAACACTAAACCATCATACACACCTAGAAAACTGATTGGAAAATTAACACAACATTCTACACAACCTGAACCACAGAATTCAGCAGGTACGTGGCATGGAAAGGTGAACTGCGGGAGCAAGAAGCCACAGGAAGGGAGTGCTTTTGCAGGCAGAAAGAGGATGGAGACGGGGGCGGGAGTAATATGGGAAAAGCACCCCTCCCCAAAAACAGCTGGAGAGAAAGTGGAAAATTGGAAACAGCTGCAGGGACTAAACTAAAAAGGGAGAAAGGAGAAAGGAGAGTGTTTAAATTCCATTAAGACAGTAAACAAGGGGAGTGCAAAGGCTGCAACTCCACAGCTCCATACCTGGTGGTGCTCTGGTGGGAAGGGCGAATCCCCAGAACAGAGTGGGGTCCGGGAGGTTCTCAGACCACACGGAGAAAAGCGGTTCCACTGCTGGAAAGACATTTGGTAGAGACTGTTGAACCCACCTGGTCCCAGCAGACCCCAGAGAATAGCTATATTCGCTGGTGCTGGAACAGGGTCATTAAAGGTGAAGCCTGGTGCCAGATGTGTGTTGTGATTTTCCATAACCCCTGAAAAGCTGCTGCTACATTATCTCACGAACTTTTTCTGGGGCGGGCTGGCACCTGGCCGCAGTCTCGGGCCACCAGCAGCAGCAGGGTCCAGCAAGCGTTCCAGGGTGCAGCCAATATTCAGCCATTGCTCAGTGAGATCCTCCCACAGAAGGGTGGAATGGGTCAAAGCTGCAGTACTTCAGAAGAAAGGAGCCGGGGAAAACAGCAGAATCTGAGACAGGACTCAGGAGAGAGGTTCTTCCTGGGGCCTGGACTCGGACAGTGAAAAAGTGGGGAGTGGTTGAAAGCTGAAGACGGAGGAGGGGTGTGTGATTGCTGATCAGGAGAACAGAGTTCTCATGCTGCAGACTGGGTAGCTGGGTGGTGCCATTTTCACTGCTCCTGCACATGCACATATGCAGCTATGAACACGGCAACACTCTGCCCCAGTAGACTGGCAGCGGCATCTAGTGGAGAATGGAGCCATTGCACTGATCCCCGCCCAGTGAGATTTATACCTGGGATGCAGGGCTGGTTCAATATCCGCAAAACAATCAATGTTTTAATCACATCAATAAAAGAAAGTACAAGAACCATGATCCTCTCAATAGATGCAGAGAAACCATTTGACAAAATACAGCATTGTTTCTTGATAAAAACCCTCAAGAAAGTGGGGATAGAAGGATCATACCTCAAGATCCTAAAAGCTATATATGAAAGACCCAATGTTGACACATCCTCAATGGGGAAAAACTGAGAGCTTTCACCCTAAGGTCAGGAACAAGACAGGCATGTCCACTCTCCCCACTGTTATTCAACATAGTATTGCAAGTCTTAGCCTCTGCCATCAGACAACACAAAGAAATAAAAGGCATCCAAATCGGCCAGGAGGAGGTCCAACTCTCAGTCTTTGCAGGTGACATGATACTTTACATGGAAAACCCAAAATATTCCACCCAAAAACTGCTAGAACTGATTCATGAATTCAGGAGATTTGTAGGATATAAAATAAATGCACAGAAATTGGTTGCATTCCTATACACCAACAATGAAGTGACAGAAAGAGAAATCAAGGAATCGATCCCATTTCCAGTTGCACAAAAACCATAAGATACCTGGGAGTAAATCTAACCAAAGAGGTGAAAAATCCATATGCTGAAAACTATAGAAAGCTTATGAAACAAATTGTAGAAGACACAAAAAAATGGAAAAAGATTTAATGCTCCTGGATAGGAAGAACAAATACTCTTAAAATGTCAATACTACCCAAGGCAATCAACATATTAAATGCAATCCCTATCAAAGTAACACCAGCATTCTTCACAGAGCTAGAACAAATAATCCTAAAATTGGTATGGAACCTGAAAAGACCCCGAATATCCAAAGCAATCTTGAAAAAGAAAACCAGAGCAGGAGGCATCACAATCCCAGACTTCAAGCTATACTACAACGCTGTAATCATCAAGACAGTATGGTACTGGCACAAGAACAGACACTCAGATCAATGGAACAGAATAGAGAACCCAGAAATGGACCCACAAACGTATGACCAACTAATCTTTGACAAAGCAGGAAAGACTATCCAATGGAATAAAGACAATCTCTTTAACAAGTGGTGCTGGGAAAACTGGACAGTGACATGCAGAAGAATGAACCTGGACCCCTTTTTTTACACCAGACAAAAAAATAAACTCAAAATGAATGAAAGACTGCCAGAGTCCAGCTCCAGCAGGTCCAGGGGTTCCCAAAGGATGAACGGTGTTGGGGAAAAAGTGAAAATAAAACAAAACTAAAACAAAAATAAAAATAAAATACTAAAATAAAAAGGTAAAATAAAAAACTAAAATAAAAAAGGACTCAGACAGCAGCAGTGTGTTGAACTGGCCAATTTATTGCAGTAAACGTGGCATTATATATGCTAGTGATTTTTTTTGTAACAAATGTCATCTATGTTTTTTTAACATTACCCAATTTTAAAATTGTTCCTTTGTATAATCACCCAATAAGGAATAACATGATTGTTTTGTCATAACGTTCCCTCCTGCCCTTTGCTTATTGATTAATTTCTTTCATTGTTTTTATTATGTATCTACGTTTATAATTTATAAAGTATTTGCTTTGCTGTTTTCACGAAAGGTCATTTATCTCTCAACACCTCAAGTGGAACAGTTACAGGGACATGACCTCTTAGTTGTTTCCCTGACTCATTCGTGGTTTTGAAGAGCAAAAGTGTTTGCCTGGATCCGAGGTGCCTGGAAGGGGGCTAAGAGGGCCTTAGAAACCCACGCTTTATACATTCTCAGAGAGACAATGCACCTAGGAACCAATGAACCAGTCTGTAGCTTAACCGACTAGGTTTGTCATCATCTGGAATGCCTCCGGGGGCCAAGTGGGCCTAGGGGTCAGAGTGACCTGTGTCCATAGATACACTCCTTAGTTACCGGAGTGGGGCTTTCAGATCCATATGTCTCTCCTTCGTTGGCCGCTTTTGCTGGCAAATGCATGAGGCTATCCTTCCTGCAAGTAGAGGAGTCTCCACAGGGAATGGCAAGGGCTAAACGTAAGGCCGCACAATTTCTTGCGGAACCTTATTTTCTTCCCTAGTTGTTTTTTTCCCAGGGGGCCTGCCGAGGGCAATTCCCCAACAGACAATACCCCAGGTACTTTTAAGGCCAAATTACCTAAAAGCGGGAGTACAAGAAGCTTCACTGTCAGTAGTCTGCCTTGCAGTCACCAATCCGTCCACAGCCCGGGCCCTGCCACTCAGGCTGGGTAGCTTGGCTTCCAGCAAAAGACCTAAATGTAAGACAGGAAGCCATCAAAATCCTTGAGGAGAAAGAAGGCGAAAACCTCTATGTTCTTGGCCACAGCAACTTCTTACTCAACACGTCTCCAGAGGCAAGGGAAACAAAAGCAAAAATGAACTACTGGGACCTCATCAAAATAAAAAGTTTCTGCACAGCGAAGGAAACAATCAGCAAAATTAAAAGGCAACTGACAGAATGGGAGAAGATATTTTGCAAATGACATATCAGATAAAGGGTTAGTATCCAAAATCTATAAAGAACTTATCAAACTAAACACCCAAAACACAAATAATCCACTGAAGAAATGGGCAAAAGACATGAATAGACATTTCTCCTAGGAAGACATCCAGATGGCCAACCGACACATGAAAAAACACTCAACATCACTCATCATCAGGGAAATACAAATCAAAACCACAATGAGATACCACCTTACACTTGTCAGAATGGCTAACATGAACAACTCAGGCAACAACAGATCTTGGCAAGGATGTGGAGAAAGAGGATCTCTTTTGCACTGCTGGTGGGAATGCAAGCTGGTGTAGCCACTCTGGAAAACAGTATGGAAGTTCCTCAAAAAATTAAAAATAGAACTACCTTAATACCCAGGAATAGATACCTAAATGTTGTTAACTGATTTGCCCAGTTAACAAATCGCTGCAAGGAGGCATGCAGGAAGACATTCTCTCCAATTCTGCACATTACCCAGGACTGCTCTGACACCTTGAAGAATGGTTGTTTGGGGAATGTCAGGAGATAAAACTATTTTAGTGATCCATGGTGTCCTCCTGTTCACTGACTGGACGTTTCCTTTAGAATGGTCTCTTCAACAAAGGAAGCACAAGAAGGATACCCTATGACTGTCACAGCTGGAGAACTATTTGGGAAGTATAACCAGGTTTGACATTAGAAAGAAGAATGGGCAATACTGCAGTAGGTAGTGGAGGTGGTCCTGGTGCAGGTGAAGCCATGAAGAGTTAGGGTGATTTCACTGGTGACCACACCTGGAAGCATCCGTTGTCATTTAGCTCTGTTTCCATATGTTAATATCTTCACAAACATGTTTATGTGTGTATATGTCAATATCTTCGCAGATACAAGCTTATGTGTACACATACCAATACCTTCATAAATATAAGCCTCATGTGTACACCCCCCTACATACAGTTCATGCCTTCCCTTTGAGACTAACATAACTTCAAACCCACTCCAAAACAGTTAATTGTTTACAGAAACCATATTCGGGAAATAATTGTTGTATAGATAGGTCAAGAGATGAGGTTGGTGTTTCATATAAGAGTAATTTGGAAAAAAAAAAAAAAAGAGTAATTTGGAATGCAATATGAGCAAAATTGAGATATGATTGAATAAATAAACTAGAACATAAATCACTGAGCTTATTCAGGGATAATATTTCAATTTCCAACCTATCCCAACACTGAGTTTATAAGAATCCAACCATTAAAAAGGTCACTTACTGTTGACCAGAATTAATTTCAGCCTCCCAAAGCTACCCATTCCATAACAATAGTTTTATACTAAAGAGAAGAGATACTTTTATAGAGTAAAATAACCATAAAATGAATGAAGGTATTTCAAGGATGTTAGATATTTGTGAAGCAGTTATTTATAAAAATATTCCATTAGGAATAAAGATCAAATGTTTTCTATAGAAAATAATGATGAGGTTTAATATTGGAGGTGTCAGCTATGAAGACCACAGGGTTATTGTGAGAAATAACATTTAACCTTTCTCTTGTGGCTGATGGAGGCCAATGCAGTATTTTATTATCAACATTGGCAGGTGATTTATTACCACTGTTTCTACTCCAGTAAAGCCACATTAGGCTGTGCTCAATGTATCATTTGTTATCTTCAACCCCCCTGCACACTCTGCATGCATAATCTCTTTGTTTTAGCAAATTTTAAACATAGAAGAATAAATATTTAAGTAATTATTCCAGATTCATCAGAAACTATGGAAGTAAGATCAACTAGCTAAATAGATTATGCCAGACAATGTCTGACGTAATCATAAAGTTCTGGCTTCAGGAAGAGTGATGGTTATACATCTGAAACATCAGCTATGCATAATGGTGCATTAGTGTAGATACAGCAGTGACAGAGAATAAATCACAGGCACACTTTTAGATGGGAATAAAATTTTGTGGAATAAATTCAGGTCAGGTAGCTTTCAACAGTTTCTGTTTTCAGACCTTACTACCTAAAAAATCAAATTGAAATAGCGTGGCAGATGCACTGAAAATGGTTTCCCTATCTTTCAACTAGTTTGACTATTGGGCATTATTGTGGAAGGAAATTTAGGAATATCAAAAGAGTTCTATTTTCTAAAAATTCTTAATGAATATTAGAATCTTTGCAAATATAGTTTTTGTTTTAGTAAAATATGGTTAATAATCACCACTCTTAAATCAAGAATGAACTTGTTTCCATAACGTTTCCTTTCAGCCAATGATCATAAATATTAACTGAATTTACAAAGTATTGGAGGAAGATTTTTCTCTGAGTGGAGATTTATTCTGTGAGAAGGGTTCTGATTACCTTAATTCCTAGCCTCTCTCTCTTTATTCATTCTACCCATGGGAGTTGGAGTAATTTATATGATTGGTATATTTGGAAATAATCAACCAGGCAACTTTCATAGCCTCTGTCTTTATCTTGGCAGTAAGCAAGTCTACAGATATAATCCATTCTCTGCTATTTCTTCAGGGGTAGGTCTACTCTATGCCATTGTGACTGGGTTGGTAACTATTAGTTAGTTATGGTATATGATATTAAGAATCTGATTATTGGTTGTTGTTTTTTTTCTGAGAATTTGTATTTTCTTCCAAGTTTTTATTAAATTCCAGTTAGTTAACATAGGGTGTAATATTAGTTTCAGGCATAGGATTTAGAGATTTGACACTTACATATAATACCCAGTGCTCATCACAAGTGTCCTCCTTAATACCTGTCACCTATTTAAACCATCCCTCCATCCACCTCCACTCTGGTAATCATCAATTTGTTCTCTATAGTCAGAGTTTCTTTCTTGGTCTTCATCTATTCTCATCCCCACCATGGTCGTTTGTTTTGTTTCTTAAATTCCACATATGAGTGGAATCATATGGTATTTGTCTTTGTCTGACTGACTTATTTTATTTAGCATAATACCCTCTAGCTCCATCCATGTCATTTCAAATGGCAACATTTCATTCATTTAATGTCTGAGTAATATTCCATTGTGTATGGAATCCCTTCAAGTCAGTATTTTTGTATCCCTGGGTAAATACCTAGTAGTGAAATTGCTGTGTAATAGGGTAGTTCTATGTCTAACTTTTTGAGGAACCTCCATACTATTTTCCAGAGTGGTTGCACCAATTTCCATTGCCACCAAAAATGTAAAAGTGTTCCCCTTTCTCTGCATCCTTGCCTATACCTGTTGTATCTCGTGTGGTTAAGTTTAGCCATTCTGACTGGTGTGAGGTGGTATCTCATTGTGATTTGGATTTGTATTTCCCTGTTGATGAGTGATGTTGAGCATCTTTTCATATCTCTGTTGGCCATCTGTATGTCTTCTTTGGGAAAAAATGTCTATTCTTCTGCCCATTTTTTAGTTGTATTATGTGTATTTTGGGTGTTGAGTTTTATAAGTTCTTTATAGATTTTGGATACTAATCCTTTATCAGATATGTCATTTGCAAATATATTATCCCATTCTATACATTGCCTTTAGTTTTGTTGATTGTTTCCTTCACTATGCAGAAGCTTTTTATTTTGATGAAGTCCCAATAGTTTATGTTTGCTTTTGTTTTCCTTGCCTAAGAAGACACATTCAATACAAGTTTGCTACAGCCAATATCAAAGAGATTGCTGCCTGCATTCTCCTCTAGGATTTTAATGGTTTCCTGTTTCACATTTAAGCCTTTCATTCATTTTGAATGTATTTTTGTGGGTGGTGTATGAAAGTGGTCCAGTTTTATTCTTAGGCATATTACTGTCCACTTTTTCCAACACCATTTGTTGAAAAGATTCTTTTTTTTCCCATTGGATGTTCTTTTCTGCTTTGTAAGATTAGTTGACCTAATAGTTGTGGGTTCATTTATGGGTTTTATTTTTTTATTTTCTTTTCCTTTTTTTTAAAGAGGAACCTTGGGAGTTTGTTTTAAATGTTTTTATTTATTTTTAAGAAAGAAAGACAGGGCGTGAGCAGGGGAGGAGCAGAGAGAGGGAGACACATAATCCAAAGCAGGCTCCATGCTCTGAGTTGTCAGTGCAGAGCCCAACGTGGGGCTCAATCCCACAAACTGTGAGATATGACCTGAGGTGAAGTCAGAAGCTTAACCGACTGAGCCACCCAGTCACCCCCCTTTCTGGGTTTTCTATTCTGTTCCATTGATCTATGTGTCTGCTTATGTGCCAGTACCATACGGTCTTGATCTTGACAGTTTTGTAATATAACTTGAAGTCTGGTATTGTGATGCCTTCAGCTTTGCTTTTCTTTTTCAAGATTGCTTTGGCTGTTAGGCTCTTTTGTAGTTCCATACAAATTTTAGAATTGTTTGTTTTAGCTCTATGAAAAATGCCAGCGGTATTTTGATAGGGATTGAATTACATGTGTAGATTGCTTTGGGTTGTATAGACATTTTAACAATATTTGTTCTTTTACTCCATGAGCATGGAATGTTTTTCCATTTCTTTATGTCATCCTCAATTTCTTTCAGCAGTGCTCTATAGTTTCCAGAATACAGATCTTTTACCTCTTTGGTTAGATTTATTCTTAGGTATTTTATGATTTTGATGCAATTATAAATGAGATTGATTCCTTGGTTTATCTTTCAGGTGCTTCATTACTGGTGAGTCCTAAGCAGAGAAATCAGACAACACACACACAAAAAGTCATACAAATTAACAATTAATAATTCAAATTTTACTATTTTTCAGATGGCATGATGCTATGTATAGAAAACCTAAAGGACACTACCAAAAATTTGCTAGAACTAATACATGAATTCAGTAAGGTTGCAGGATACAAAATCATTATTGGTTTTATACATAATTTAGTTTTTCAACCTACTGTTTAGAAACTGTCATGGAATATTTTGTTTTCCATCTACTACTTTTTTTGTTTCTCAGAACTCAGTTGGACAATTTAGAGGGATGCTATTTATTGAAAATGCTTAGTAACTCCAACATGTCTTACAGATAAAAAAATAGATATGTTTTTTCCTTTTCTGTTTTGAGCAGCTCCTTTTTCTAGGATTCCATATGATTGTCTATCTTTAGCCTGGCAATCACAAAGCTTGAATTAATTTCATTCATTAAAAGAAAGTAATAAGCATGTATTTCCTAAAATGAATCGTCATGAATAAACATTTGTTAATCCCTGCCATGTATGCGCCAAACATTCTAAGATCTTTTGAGTAAAGAACTAAAAATGTGATTGGAATCAGAAATAAACACAAAGGTAAACAAATGGATAAACCAATAAGGGAGAAAACATGGCGGGGGGAATATTCATTCAATCAAAATAAGTATGGAGGTGCTATAATAAATGAGACCTGGATGACATGATAAAAGCAAATAGATATGTAACTTAACCAGTTATAATGAGAACCAAGTTCTTCCTATGCCACATATTTCAACTTTGAAAATCAATCTTCTTGAACCTAAGTTTTATCAATAATAACATTGTGCAAACAACTTTTAAGTCATAGAAAAGTTGGATTTTTCTTAATAATGTAAAATATTAACACATATTAAGGGATCAATATATGTTGTTTTATTTTTTTCTGTCTCCAAACCTTCCTAAGGTCTGTTTGGGAAAACTGACATATATAGAAAGAGATAATGGGTATAGAAAGACAGATATAGAATAGGAATTAACAGGAAAAAAAAGGGACTCTAGGACTCTAGGTACATACTGTTAAAGACAATATTCTAACAAGCATAAAGTGGTTATGTGTAGATGCCAAGATATTTTTGTTGGATCTGGGTTAGCTAGAAAAATTTGCCAAATGATATGTAATATTTTGCCTTAATTTTGTTTTCTCTGTGTGCATTTGTGTGAGTGCATCTGTGTGTGTGTGAATGTGAATATAAAAAGGATATATAGACCAGTGAATAGAACGTACGTTTCTAAAATGTGAGACAATGGAATAATGTGGATAAAAAATTAGATATGTCAATAAGGCTATTGATATGGAAGTTACAAAACTCTGGGATTAACTGAAGAGATAGGTGGCAATAAATTACAATTTGAAGTAAGGCAGATACTTATTATCCTCATATGAAACTTAAAGTTCATATAATCTACTATTTGGTTTATGATTTGTTTATATTGTGGGTAAAACTAATATGACAGGGTTGAGTGAATGAAGAAGGCAAGTAAGAGTAGAAATACAAATAATTCTATGTATTTTAATTTAGAGAACATAACTAATATGGCCAAGTTAAGTATATTTGCTAAAGAGCAATAATAAATCAGGATATCTTCAGTTTCAACTGTGTAAATTTGCATGACTAGATACAGAAACAGTAGTTACATCATTCAATTTCTCTCACAATAATACACATTGGTAATCTTATTTAAATATTTGCAACTCAAAACATACACACATACAACACAGACATGGAAATATATGTATGCAAATTGATTTTAAAAAGCAATTGTCATCAATATATGTCATTTCAAAATATAGTAAGAATGGAAGTAGTAATTGCTGTAAGAAAGGTAAACTTGAATAGCCTAGTTTTGACATTCAACCTGCTTACTCAAGTGAAGCATATGCAAGAGCACAGAAAAATCACATAAATCACAGAGATTCCAGAAATGCAAGAAAGTTTATCAAATGGGACCACAAATTGATGGATTCATATTGTATTTCCAGGGAATAACTTCCCTGTTCTAATTCAAAGATAAGGCATGCCTTTGGGAAACCTTTGAAATGCCAATTTTCAGAAATCCAGGGCATCAACTCTAGATGCTGGTCAACCAAAATTAGAGATATGTTACTTTGCTTAGGTGGGAGCAATTTAGGGAATAAATAAGCAAGCCTACATTAAGAGGTCACAAGAAAGTCAAAGATGTGTTCCCAAAGAAAGGATTGAACCATAGTAATTTCTCATTGCATTGTTTGTGTCCCTATGTATTATGTGTTACAAGTCCTGGGACTATAGACTATAGAAGGTGCTCTGAATAGCCTAGGATTTGCACATGTTTTAGGTACTGTTTTTTTTTATTCTTCTATATTGTAATTTGTATACTGTGTTAGCTAACTGAATTCTCTAAGGTGTACTATATTAACCATTTTTATGTGTAAGTATTTTTTTTCTTTTGAGAGAGGGCATAAGAGTGAGAGTGGGGGAGGCGCAGAAGAAGAGGGAGACAGGGAATCCTAAGCAGGCTCCATGCCCAGCATAGCGCCAAATGCAGAGCTCGATCTCACGACCATGAGATCAAGACCTGAGCTGAAATCAAGGGTTGGAGAGTTAACTGACTGAGCCACCAGGTGCTCCTAAATATTTCTGTATGCTTTCATTTGTAAGCTTCTCAAATTATGCTATTTTATGTATTGGTTTCTCCGAAGATTATCTCATTCCAAGAGAATACTACTAATAATGGAATTATCTGCTTCTGGCCAGCATGGATTAACAGTGTGGGGACTGACCCTCACGCCTGAAACAACCAGAAAATTAACAAAATAAAACAAGGTCTTGCGAAGACATTGGAAATCAGGCAACAAAGGATATTGATCGCTGAGAGATGGGAAACAAATGAGGGGATCCCTACAATTAGTTCAATTTATTTCCTTAAGAGAGTTTCTATTCTGTTGCATAGGGAAGACAGACCAAAGAAAACCCTGACCAACTTCATGGGTTGATATGGAGCAGAGAATCTGTAGAGAACAAGGAGGCCAGAGTTTGTAGGACAAAGAATGAGAGGAGAGATCTTTACAGAGGGAGAACTACAGAGGTTGTTCTGGAATAGTCAGGTGCACATGTCTATGGGGAAAAAACCCTTAGCAAAGAAAGAACAACACAAAAAGATTAGAGGTTACAGTGCCGGCACACATACACAACACTGGTAATAACTCCTATTCTGCTATTAAATTGGGAAATCTCAGGATTCATGGAACAACGTGCAGAGAACACAGATCCTCTTGCCTCACTTGGGTGGAAAAAACTAGGCCAAGACTATGCACTATTCTGGTTGTGCCCTACTTATCCTAAACATAAGCCACAAAAGGATTAAACTTTTACTAATAACTTAAATGTGTCTCAGAAAGAAAGTTCAAGAATATTTATAAGAGTGCAAAAATATCCAGCTTACAAAAAAATAAAATCCTCATTTCCTTTCATTGAGTCAAATCAAGAAGTTAGCAAAAATAGAAGAAAAAAAAGGAAATCCATACCCCAAAATAGGAGAAAAATTGATTAATAGATACCAAGAACAGACCTATAGGTAAACATCATAGTGTAGATGGGTCTGTGTCGATTTTTAGCACTGTTTCTCTTATCCAGGTAGCATGATGGCAGGAAGGATTTCTCTGAATTCTTCCTGATCTTCCCTGTAGACTCCTGAGGAGTACTTGGAGAAGAGCCTGAAAGGGGCCTTGAACTTCTTAGCCTATTTGTAATTGTTAATGATTTTAAACTCTCACCCTAGGTCATAGTCTGATTTTAGCTCTTCACTAAAACTCTCTAGTTTATTCTTTTTCCTAGCTTAAACAGTAGTCTATAGCTTATAGGCAAACTAATGCTAGCATCTTGTTTCACTTTGTAGGGCTCTGTCTAGATTTTAGTTTAGTCATGGTGCTATTCAGATGAGAGCATTTAAGTCATCAGGGGAAGACAAGTGTTCCTTTGTACTGATCAGTGAGAGCAATTTCTCCTGTAGGTTTTAATTAGCATACTGGGTTTTAAAGTGGTCTATTTCCTAGCCAGTATTTTGACTCTAATAGACCAAAGACATGATTATTTCTGTGATGTCACCCTCAAACTTTAGAAGTTTTGTGTTAGTCATTCAGGAATCTACAAAATAATTAATCCATTTTAATTTTAACCTCTCTCCCAAATTAGTAATTGTACATTGTATGGATTATTAGGATTAATAATTGGTTGATTACTTTTAAATGGTAGAACTGATATTAGTTGAAATTTATTTATTTTTCTTTTCCAGATATGTTTCACTGATATCAATTAGCATGAGATTCCCCTTTACTCTGTTTTGGGGAACTAATTATGAGAAGACAGGATAATAACTACTTTCCTCTATTTACTTGCATGTAAAGAGGTATTTGCAATACAAATGGAAGTTGTATTAGTGTTAATTCAATATACCAAACAAGTTTGTTTATTTTTCAATTGATCCAACTTCTTCAAGAGACTTTCTAATTGAGGAAAAGAGTGGGTGGAGAGGCGGGAATTAAATATAAAGGCCTAGGTTTACTTATAATTCATGGTTTATTTACACATAATGTTGTTTTATAACAAATATTCTATTTTAATTGTAAGTTCATTAGTAGTATTGACTTTAGCACTTACTAAATGCATTTAACAATGAACAATCCACTTGACAGTTCAGAGTCTCAATTGCTTACTCTATAAAATGGCCACAATAATCCCCACTTCAAGAGTCATTGTGAGGCTTGAGATACTGAGTAGAAATAATTTCTGGTTTACAATGTTTTCTGTAAATATAAGGCATGATTATTACGTATTTTCATCGTTTTTTTCCCCTATTGGAGACTGTTCACGATACTCATATGAATACCTCAATAAATTTATTTTAATCCTTCATGTACTAAAATCCATCTATATCCCAACCTACATCTTTATTAAACAGAAATAGCTTCATTTTCAAATAATACAAGTAAAGCTTCTCCACTCAGAATAGCTTTGGTATGATTGGAAATTTTTCTGATACATATGGCATATATTGTCATTTAGATATATAAATGTCATTTGTATATTGTCATTTATACTCAAAATGAGTATATTTGGGTAAGCATCAAAATTTTTAATTAATAAATTAACTGGCAAAGAGGATAAATTTTATATAATTGACAATCTGTAGCAAGAATCAGAGAAACTTATTTCTAATCCTAGCTCTACCGTTCTCACACTAGATTATGTAGTTAGATATGTAATTTATAGTTCGTTTCTTTACCCTTTTGGTAAATATCAGGGTATCTCAGTGTTGTTGAAAGAATATAATATAATTTATATATACATCTATGTTAAAATGACCTATGAAATGAGACAAGGTTTTCTCTTTGTTTTATTTTGTTTAGTTTTAACCTGAGAGTATCTTTAAGAGTATAATTTCTATCTTTTTTTTAAAAAACATTTTAATGACACACCACTGACACATGAAAAGGTGTATATATTTAATGTATAACTTGACAAATTTGGAGATAAGCATACACCTATAACACCATCACCAAAATCTGTATCACAAACATATCCATTACCTCCAAAAGTTTCTTCTGCCCTCTTTATTGTTTTTTTTTTTTTTTGAAGGGGGGTGGGGTGGGGTGGATAAGAACACTTTAACATAAAGTCAACCTTCTTAGCAATATTTTAAGTATACAATACAGTATTGTTAACAATAGGCACTATGCTGTATAATAAATCTCTAGGACTTATTTATTTTGTATAATTGAAACTTTGTACCCTTTCTCTAGTATTTCACTGTTTACTTCTCCCCTTATATCCTAGTTATCACCATTCTACTTTCTCCCCCTATAAGTTTGACCCTTTTAGGTTTCTCATATAAGTTGTCCCATGTAGCATTTGTACTTCTGTGTCTGGCTTATTTCACTTACCATAATGTTCTCTAGGCTCGAATATGTTGTCACAAATGGTAGGATTTCTTTCTTTTTTTTAAGGCTGAATAATATTCAATTGTATGTCTATACCAAAATTTCTTTATCCATTCATTGGTCAATGGAGATTTAGGTCGCACCCATGTATTGGCTTTTGTGAATAATGCTGTAATAAACATGGGAGTGAAGGTACTAATTTTCATTTCCCTTGGATATATATACAGAAGAGAAACTGCTGGACCATATGGTAACTTTGTTTTCAATATTTTGAGGAACCTCCACAGTGGTTTCCAGAGTGATTTCATTAATTTACATTCCCATCAACAGTGTTCAAGGATTACCTCTTGTGTACATCCTTGCCAAAAAAAAAAAAAAAATTTTTTATAATAGTTATCCTAACAGGTGTAGATTTTGAGTACAATCAGTTTATTAGTAGATGATCCCAGGAGACAACAATGGGAAGGGGGTGGTGATGAAAAGGGATGGGAGGCAGCCAAATAAAGGCATATTTTTGAATAATTTACCACTGTAGGGAATCTGAGATTAATTCTATTGGGGAAATTTGGAAACCATTGAAGTATACAGGCCTCATTGCAATACTGCTTAGAAGGCCAAAGATCTAGGGTGTTTCGTGCTGTTCATCCTTAACTGAGGACTCCTCCCAAAAAGGACCGTAAATCTCTCATACTTCTATCCTGCTGTGCACATGGCAAAACAGATCTGAGGGGACGCAGATGCAGGTACTGGCATATGGACAGCTGGGCCACTTGCACAGAAATAATAAGAGTGAGGGGATCAAGATGAGACATTGAATGTTTCTACTGTTGACCCATTCACAGCTGAGATCTATGGATGCACACATTATAACCACTTCGATCTGCAAGTGTTTCATAAAAGTAGTAAGCAGTCACAATATTTGAAGAAAGGATTTACATGAGAGTTATGTATCCAGCCACACCCATGCTGAAGCAGTTAATCCTGGGAAAATAATTAATATTCATCATTTTTTCCTATGTCAAAATTCTTGAATCTCTTTACTCTTGACTGGATTATTTGCTGATTTGTATTGTTCGACATGTGAGGTAACCTAAATCTATATTCCCAAAGAGATGTGAACCCCTGGCTATCCTGCTGTTTCTAGGCATGATTGGTGCAACTTCCCAGTCAGTTATGATCATGGAAATAATAAATGGTTTCAGAGTAAATCTCGCAAGTCCCAGATATATTTTTCTGCCCCCAACAAGTAGTAACAACTGCCATCTCATGATAATAGGAATTAATTACTCACATTATGGAGGTTCCTTTCTTTGTCTACTGGTCTGCTGGAATGAAGAACACAAGGGATCACATAGCAGCCTTAGCTTTTGTTAGTGGAACCTTTATTCTATGTATTAGTAGAATTATTCTTCCACAGAAAAGTGGACTTCCAGTCAAGCAGAAATTAAAACTGTGAAAATAAGAATCAGAAATTCTCCAGGAGAGGACTTCTCCAATTCCCTGGTTCTGAGACACATGTTTTCTACCTAAAGCAACACAACACCATATGACTGACATTGGATCAAAAAGTTTTGAAATCCTCCAGGATTTCATCCCCAGACTAAAACCTGAGCTTAGTCTGGTGGCTTCAGGGCAATGTGTTGTCACATGGTAGACTTGGAAATATAAAGTCATGTGCTCATTCACCATAAAGTGGATTCGGCTTAGACCAATAGGCTAGCCAGGTTATGTTATTCTCACAGCATTGAAAAGGACACAAAAAAGTAGAAACACATGAGGTATTTTTAGGCCTAAACTTGACTCCATCACACTGCTACTTTTGCCTCATGCCATTAGCCCAAGTGAAAAGTAGAAGAGTGAAGAAATAAAATCTCTTACAGTTAAGGCAATGTTAAGTATGTGAATTCAACTAGGGGTGAAGACTTTGGGGGTAATTCTTTACCTTACCACAGTTATTAACTATTTTTCAAAATTAATGTCTTTTAAATATTTTTTTTAGTCCAAAGAAGAAAAAATAATGTATGGACACCTTTACATTCATTGATTTACATAACTTTTCTCAATATTTTGTCTGAGATACATAAAAATTAAGCCTCTCATATAATCAATAATACTTTATAAATGATTGTAGTTAATTAGAACGTTTGACTCATTTATAATTAGTTAAGGACATGGGAGTAATATAAAATTCAATAAACTGAAGTTGGGTTCAAGATGCACAATTATTTATACAAGAAAAATTTAAAACTCTTATAAGCAATACAAAATTAGCAAAGTTGGATTAAATTACCCAAATGTTGACAAGTAGTAAAATGAAAAGAAAATTCAAGCGGAGGGCCATGAACTAAGAATTTTGTTTTAGAAAAATGCATTTTGGGGGCGCCTGGGTGGCTCAGTCGGTTGTGTCCAACTTCAGCTCAGGTCATGATTTCATGGTTCATGAGTTTGAACTCCTTGTAGTGCTCTGTGTTGACAGCTCAGAGCCTGGAGCCTGCTTCAGATTCTGTGTGTCCCTCTCACTCTGCCCCTTCCTACTCTCACTCTGTCTCTGTCTCTCTCAAAAATAAATAAACATTAAAAAAAAAGAAGCAAAAAGAAAAATGCATTTTTAAAAGACAACAAGAATTGAATCAGAGCAAAGAAAAAGGAGTCCAATTTTAGACAGTGAGAAAAAGCTGATGTTCAAATAGAAGCAAGTAGATTAGTTCACTAAATTGAATGTCTTATATCAAGCAAAAATTAAAATATGTTTAGTTAAGTATGGTTCTACCAGGCTAAGATGAATAAAAATATAACTAAACATTTTAATATGTATTCATAAAAATGCCTTTTCTTTTTTTTTATAAGTTATTTGAAAATATCTTCATTTTGGAGTTTCTCATATTTTTTTCTAAGTGTTTACCAGAGGTCGGTGTCACACAAGATTCAGTGAATAATCAAGGATTTACTTGAAATCAACACCAGGCAGCATCTTTGCAACTAGTGGCAAATGAACAAAAGCCCTTACTACAACACATAGAGGCGTTGGTTCTCCAATTCCCTAGTTGGGAATATGGAGAATACACAGATAAATAGAAATAGGAATAGAACATTAACTATTAAACTCATTATAACTCTAATAAACTGAAGGAATTTTGTAGTCTAAGATCTTATTGTAAGAGACTTAAAAAACAAAACAAAAGACTATGAGTCATTTTAAACACTGTTAATTTATTGTTGCTCATAGAAAAAGCACAAAATCTCTTTCAATCATGACAAGATACTTAAAAAGAAAATGAAAAGTCATTGAAAATTTCATTCAAACTTATTTATGCCATAATATTATTATTAACATAATATTACACGTTGACAACTGATTTGGAAAACTTAGGCCTAATTTCAAAAATTAATGCAACTAATATATTCCCTATTTTACCTGGGAAATGATTGAGATTATATTTACTTTATAGGTATAGAATAAATATGACTTTTACTAACATAAATAGGACCTAAATATTTCTATTAATATTTGGTCTTTATTTCAAAAAAGGATTCATGCACTTAATAAATCTACTCTGACACTGTCTCAAAATGCAGAAGTTTTTGACACAGAGGATAATTATGTTCTGATAGCCCCTCTAAAGTGGAACAGATTATGTGATCTTCAAATGAATAAGATGTAAGTTTTATCATAAATATACAGAATAAAGACCTTAACTAGAGTGACTGTGAAAAACTACAAAACATCAAGTACATTATAGTCGTTTATCTTTAATGTGAAATCCCAAAAAAAAGGTTAATTATTTTGCTGGGAATCCCCTTACAAGGTACACAGGAGGGCAATTTTAATTATTGAGTTATTGCTGTTATGCTATTTGATGACATATCATTGTGAAATAGACACTTATATTCAGCAGACATCATCCAACATTGTCACACCCAGTTCTGGTCAATACATTTATTTTTTTTATTACTCAGGTGTTAATTTACATTATTTCCCAATTTTCTCTGGGTAACCATTTAAAACAATAGTCAAAACCTAAAAGGATAATTAATTTTTAAACTATTTGAACAGCAACCATAATTTAGAACAAATGAGTTGCCACAGCAATTCTTGCCTCTAGAGACTAGGCTCCAAAATGACCCCATATGCCATCAAACAAATTGCATAAAGATATGAGCTCAGAATAAGTTGCTGTTAACCTTGAATGTGTGAACAATTTTGCATATCCATAATTGTCAATATGACACCCTTCAGGATACACTGGTTTCTCTGGGCAGAGAGCCAATGAGCCTTATGTTCAGTTATATGTGAGCCAGCTGGACATCTGACAGGTACATTGTGGTGGTTAACTGCCCTCATCTACACTCTTTAACTCTCCAGTGACTTTGTTGTTCTGAGATGCTTCCTAGGGGAACAGGTCATGAAAGAGATGAGTAAGGCATAACATGTGTACCTGCTGGTGTTGAGGGCACCACTAGAGCCCAAAGATAATGTTCTAAAAAAAAAAAAAATGACAGTTCTGCAGGGCCTTGTATATATTTACTTTTGGGAAAAGGCCATTTCCTGATTATCCCTTTAAATAGATGTACTTAGGAGTTAGCCCAAGATATACCACTTTGGGACCGTAGAGAATAGGACTGATACGGTCTTCTTGCTGGATCAAGGCTACCATGTAGAATGTAAGATCTATTCCTAAAAATTTCCTTAAATATGTAGGTTTTCTGAAACCAAATAAACTGATATGCTATCCTTATTGCTTCAAGTGCTATCACTAATCCCAGAGAGTGTTTACTTGAATAAAGATGTCTAAATGATTTGATAAGCCCATTTCAAAAGTAACTATTATTGTAAAAAATCATGCCTAGTGAAAGTATAAAGACAATAGACTTACTTAATATCTTTTCAGGAAAAGTGGTCTCATGTATTATGTCCAATGGGAACATTCATTTTATACTCTAGATATTATGAAGATAGTGTAAGGAAATGCACATTCCTATATTACTGGTAGAAATACATAGTTGTATAACATCTATAAAAGGAATTTGGTAATATCTAAAAAAAAAAATGCCTACTGGTTTATCCCTTTAAACAGAAATCTCTTCTTTAGGAATCTTTTCCTAAGATATCGTATGAAAATTGAAATGGCACATTCACAAAGCTATTTATTGTTGTCCTATTTGTCAAAACAAAAACACTAGAAATAACCAAAATGTTCATCTACAGGGGACTAGCTGAAGGAGCATCCATGGAATGGTGTACTATGTACTCCTAAAAATAATCTATTGGTTAATCCCTAAAAACATTTTAAATGTGAACGACAATGTGATTAGTGTATTACCTTTTATTAATGAAGGGGTTCAGATGAATATATATAAAGAGGTAAATCTATTCATCTATACATATGTATAATAGATGCTTATATTTTATAAATGGAAGTAGAAACAAAAAACTAATGAAAATTACCATCCAAAGAGTAGAGGTAAAGAAGCTTAAGGGGAAAGAAATTGAAGGTACAGCTCTCTGAATGTATCTTGTTTTACAGATTACACCTTAGAGCCTTCTATTGCTTTTAAATAATTGTTAAAAAAATAAATATAAATTAATGAAAAACCTACAAGTAGAAAACAAAATTAAATTATATATCAATTTAATGGCTTAACTATCCAATAATTGTTTTGTAGACCTTAAAACAGTAATGTAACTGTACATCCTTACTGGGATATATCAAGATTAAAAAGAACTGAAAAGAAATAACAAATAGTATTTGATAACATATTTGCAGTAATGATATTGGCATTATTGCTTTTAAGGTTTATAGGTACAGACAGATATATATTTAGATAGGTACAGAGATACATAAATGATAAATCAAAAACAAGTATTCTATTAATGTCTTTAGAAAATAAGATTATGAGTAAGAACAAAGAGATAAAACATAAAAGGAAAATTTGGTAAAAACTCAGTACTGTTCAATTTTAATTATAAATGGAATATGAACTCTTGATATGTTTATATTCTCTTCCACAATATAATATATATTTATTTTCTGTCTATTAAACTGAAAGGCCTAGAACCAGCAATCAAACCAGATACAAAGAACCCAGACTATGGTCTCTAAATAATACTTCTTAGTAAAGTCAAAACTTCTTGGAGAAAGTTTAGATTTTACTCTCTAAGAACTGGATCTTTAGATCCAAAAGCAACACACACACACACACACACACACACACACACACACACAAAAACTGTCAAAAGCTATTAGAGTCCTGTTGGAAAGAAATGGGTATTAAAGTAAAGGAGGTCCCACCAGTTGAAAACAGTATGATTTAAACATCAAGAACTATACTGATTGCTATGAACACTTGAAACATATTTTAAAAAATCATGCACTCATAATAATTAAAATAATTTCATTGATTACCACTGGAAGTAGTTAGGGGAACAATTCCTTACTCTGGAAACAAATAACAGGAAAAAATGAAACATTTACCCTTCTTTTGGTGTACAAATATATTTAAGGGTAACCAAATAGTTGATAAGTAAATTGTTATGGAAGAATTACAGCTAACATACCCAGAGAAAAAACTTACATTGAAATCATACAATTTTGCATCCCTTAATTAAGTAATGGGTATTGCCAATGATCTTGAATGGCTGCTAACACATTAAATGAAAAGCTGACAGAGAATTTTATAACAGAGAGATTACAAAATGAGAGATATCTGTATCCTGAGCCTTATAACATATTGTCGATTAAAAGAAATCAAAATTGGGCTTGATTAAACCATTTGGTCTAATCAATTTATATGAAACATAAAAAATAGAGAAATATGTTAAAATGATATAAGGATGCAATTAGCTAAATCCCAGATGTGGAAAATTCAATAATATGAATGAAACAAACAAACGAAAAAGGGCAAGACAAAAAATGAAGGGATTTTATAGATTAAAAGAGGCCAAGATATACAAAATAAAAAAAATATGTGCTTCTTTTTTTTGGGTCTTTATATGAAAAAAAAACGATTATTGAAAAATACCATTGTGAGACAAAAGGATATTTGTGAATAAAGGGATATTAGATGATATTAAAGAAGTATTTTCCTTTTTAGATTTAATAATGGGATTCAGGTCATGTAATTTTTTAAAAGTGAATTTTTTTTAAATGCATGATTTTTAAAGGTAAAATTTTCATGATGTCTGTATTTCCTTTAAAATAATCTGCCTTATGTCGCTTCTCGGCCTTTTGGCTAAGATCAAGTGTAAAATAATCTGCCTTAGTGAGTGAGGGAAAGTTAGGTGTAATAACACACCCACCCATTTCCACACCTTGCTAATGCAGAGGGAGTCAGAAAGACTCAGCCTCTTCAGAAAACTTGTGAACGAAGTACTCAAGTTGGAAAAGCTGAAGCTATTTAGCATTAAAAGTAATTACTGTTTATTTTTAGACTATGTTGTTTTTCTGATATTCAAATATTTTATGACCATGGAAAGATGCAAAGGTTTCCTAGAAATCAATTGATGATTGACTTTTTTACAGAAAGATAGGGATTTGATCAAGGACACAAGCAAAGATTAAGAACTTTCTCAGACTTAGTAATAGGATTAAGAAGTAAGAAAGAATATAACTCACACAGCATGGGATGAGGTGATATGGAAAATTCCCAGACTAGAAGAAAATAAAACAAAACAAATAAAGTAAAATAAACAAAACAAAATAGGATCATATGAGAAAAAAATGCCTAATGATAGTATTTATACATCTTTATCTGCTCTTTAATTTTTTTTTTTAACGTTTATTTATTTTTGAGACAGAGAGAGACAGAGCATGAACGGGGGAGGGTCAGAGAGAGAGGGAGACACAGAATCTGAAACAGGCTTCAGGCTCTGAGCAGTCAGCCCAGAGCCTGACGCGGGGCTCGGACTCACAAACCATGAGATCGTGACCTGAGCCGAAGTCGGACGCTTAACCGACTGAGCCACCCAGGCGCCCCTTTATCTGCTCTTTAGTGAAGAAAACATGGACAGTGAATTCATCTTGCATTCCATTCTGTGTATTCTTTATATTTTAATACACTTTGCATTTTATTACACATGCCATACAATGCGTTTGTTATTTTCACTGCCAAATTTGAGTTCTGTCATTGTGAACACGTCATATGATCATCTTCAAAAAAATTTCTTGAAGAACACCAACGTAGTGCTATCTAAACCTGCGTCTGTGTAAATGTGCTTTCTGCTACTTGGGGGGAGAAGCTACAGTATGAGAAATGAGGAGTTCTGTATCTTAACCATCCTTACACGTGATAGCAGTGACACATTTCACAGTGCAGCGCCTGCCAACATATTTGCTATGCTTTAATCATGAAATACTAAGATTCTTTCAAAAGTGTACACTTTACAACTTTCTCAAGAAAAATGTTTAAGGGTTGGGTTGATTTTTTGAACAAAATCTAACACTATTAAAGGTTAACATTGAAGCACACTTCGTTCTTTTTTTTTTTTTAAGTTTATTTATTTTCGAGAGAGAGAGCACACACACACACAAGAGAGAGAGAGTGAGGGGGAGACAGAATCGGAAGCAGTCTCCAGACTCTGAGCTGTCAGTACAGAGCCTGATGCGGGGCTCCAAACCATGAACTATGAGCTCATGACCTGAACTGTGAGATCCTAACTTGAGCCAGAAGTCCAACACTCAACCAACTGAGCCATCTAGGTGCTCTGAAGCAGACTTCATTCTTGAAAATCCAATTAATTCCTAAGTATTGTCACAATGTATAAATAGAGTAGTGACCAAAAGATCTAAGTCTTTACTTTTGTTTCCTCTAGCTTCTGGCACTCACAGACACTAAGACTTTATCAGAGGTAACTTCAAAGTACAAAAGGGAATACCCACACTAAGTTGAGGAATAGACTCTGGAAAACAGTTCAATTATTGTGCAGAGAGAAAGGGAGGATTTTCTTATTTTGTTATTTGTGCTAAATTTTGTCTTTAGGAAAAAAAAAGGTACATCAAGGTATAGGTATAAATAGGCATACTACAGGTATAAAATAAGTACATCATGAAATGAGTTTGGATTCAACTGGACTAGCCATAGGCCGCATTATTTAGCTACTGATACTGATTTTCTTCCCGGTAATTTGTAGACACAATTTTAAGAATAACAAAAATATGGAAAACCAGAAAAATAACTTGAAGAAATCAATTTGAGAATTCTTAAAAATATATAGACACTCTTGTCAATAACAGATGCTAAAAATAGTAATAAATTGCCCAGGCAAAAGTTTGTGATAATCTTCAAAATCTGTCAAAAACTATGAAATATCAAAGATGAGTTGTAACAAATTTGAAAATAGTTTATAGAGATAAATTTTTGGTCAGTGTGTAAATTCAGTAAATCTGGAAAGTAAGACATTTAGGAAACTTATACTTTATGTATTAAAAAAAATTTAATGTTTATTTATTTTTGAGAGACAGAGAGAGACAGAGCATGAGTGGGGGAGGGGTAGACAGAGAGGGAGACAGAGAATCCGAAGCAGGCTCCAGGCTCTGAGCTGTCAGCACAGATCCCAAAGCCAAGCTTGAACTCCCAAACTGCGAGATCATGACCTGAGCTGAATTCGGACACTTAACCGACTGAGCCACCCAGGTGCCCTAGAACACTTATAATTTATTAAACTGGTATTTAAAGACTTTTTCTTAGAGCGGTTCACAGCACGATTCATAGGTTCACAGCACAATTGAATGGAAAGTAGACAGAACAGGGTAATATCGCTGCTCTAAAAATTTACACTGACTTTTCATTAATTCACTGAACTTTATTTTCATTCACTTAACCTAGAGCTCATGTCCAGTGTATTCTCTAATAGAGAAATCACTGCAACAGAGACTGCTATGATTTCCTCATGGGTATGTTTATGAGATTGTACACAGTATAGGTACTTAAAACAGTTAATACCTTAATAAGCGAATGATTAATATGACAAAGAAAACAGATTTAAGTGACCCACATTTTATGCTGAAAATAAACGTAATTACTACACCAAAGGTGACAAGAAAACTTCAAATCTAATCCCAGGTGTGAGAGGATGAAGTAACTATGGCAGCCTGAAGAAATACTGGCAGATCCCTGTTAAATCTTTCTTTTTTCCCTTAGGGTAATCATTCTGGGTTGCGTAAGTATCATTTTAATTGTAAAGTTCATCTTTGACATATTATTAATCAGAGTTCTGAGGAAAATAGACAGAAAAAAAATCTTACATGTGACAGCTGCTCAACATTGGAAGATATCAATTACATTTGTCCTACAGGATTTTATAAGCTAAACATTTCATATCCCCTCAAGTATTTCATGTGTCACATTTTTTTACTTGACTCCGTGAGATCGCTATTGTCTATCTTTCTAAAAATATGACTCTCAGAGCTGGACGTATCACTTGAAATGTGACTGACCAGCATGTTTGGAACATCACTCCTCTGTTTAACTGATTTTCTTTTAATGCCTCTTCATGTTTACTTTTTTTTCCATATTCCCTCTACAATCCCTTAATAGCCATAGTGGCTTACCCTGAACTTGTATCCAACTGGATTCTACACATTTTTTCACAAGAGTTGTTCTCGAAATTGCTGCAGTCTGCATTTATATAGAATGTTTTAATAAAATAATATCAACTTACATTTATTCCTTAAAAAAGTTAATTAATATCAACTCAGCACCTGCTATATTACCAGTACTATGTTAGGCACTAGAAAGGGAGAAACAAACAGATGAACACTCTTGTCTCATTGTTAATTACTTCTTAGCAGGTGAAGCATATAATTTTTAATTAAAACATAATAAATTACAAATGTTGAGAAATAAGCAAACAATGCTCTGGGAGAAATATCAGTAGTAGACACTCAATTTACATGTGATGCTTACAGAAGACTTACGAGGAAGCAATATTTTGCTTAGAATAGAAACGAGACTTTTAAGGTTGTGGCAGAAAAGAAATGTCCACAAATTCATTGACACTTTTAATATCATGAAGTGTTTATACGCCGTCATCTTGAATCTGGGAGATCCTAACTGCCTTGACCAATACGTTAGAACTGAATCTGCCGGTTTTGAGACACTAGCTTTAAAAGTCTACCTTCTACTTCTGATCTCTTTGAATGCTGTTGGAGCCCTGAGTAGCCATGTGAAAATAGCTTGCTACTGGAAAAGCCCTGAAATTGTATGAAGAGGAAAAATGGGCTACCTGAGACCAGCCCTTTCCTCAGTAAGGTACCAGGCTTGTAAATGAAGCATCTTGAAGACTTTAGACTAGATCAGTCACTAACTATATGCCACTGAGCAACCCTATTCCACGCAAGGTGGAACAAAAGGATTATCCAGCTGAGTACTGCCTAAATCCTGATCTACACAATTGTGAGATTTAATAAATGATTACTCTTTTAAACCACTAAGTGTTGGGGTATTTTATTATGCAGTAATAGATACCTAGAATAAAAGTAGAGGATGGAGCTTTCACCAAAAAGGAAATAATAGGTATCCAAATCACATACTGAGAACACCTTGGCGATTTGAGAAGCTCATGGACCGCCCGTAGGGCTAGAGCTTACCTAAAGGAAAGGATTGTTAGATAAGACAAAAGAGACAGGTAGGAGTTAGATCACACAGGGCCTAAAAATCAGGGAAAATTTATTGGCATTTGTTCCAAGTGCTATGGGAAACAACTGATGTTTATGCATATGGAAGAGCTTTCTAATAACTGCTAGACACAGACTAAGTTGGAGAAAAACAAGAGTGATCATATGAGGACGTTTAGGAGGATGTGGTAGTGGTCTAGTGAAATAAAATAGGTATAGCATGGATATAATGATGGCAGAGGAAATTAAGGGAAAATTTTGCATTTGAGATACATTTTGAAATTACGTCTATGCCGCTTGACTTTGTACATAGATTGGATGTTGGGGATGGTAGAGAGGAAAGAAATCAGAGAATTTTTGGATAGGGTCATTTATTAATAATAATAGATGTCATTTATTTAAGGGGCAAAACAGGCATGGAAAACACATTTTAGAAAAGGAGAACGCAAAAGAGTTCCATTTAGACTTTATTTAATCCATTCAGTAATGAAGTCAGACATAAAGCTGGGTATTAGAATAGTGGTACTATCCAATGAGTGTTCCAGGCAAAGAATTTATGCTAGGAACTAATCAGCAATTAAAGGGAAGTTAAATCTCAATGAAACATTGATATCTCCTAGGGAATGAGTGTATGGAAAGAGGGAGACAGGGACAAGGAACAAACTCTAAGGAATTTCAATATTACAAATACAGATAAGGAAAGATGATTTTGCAAAGGAAACTGAAAATGGAGGAACAGTGAAGCGGGAGCAAAATTAGCAGTGATAACATGAAAGACAAGACTATAACGTGGTTTTGAGAGGGTTGAAAGTAGGTAAAAGATCTGAAAAGAAAAGACAGAAATACATCTATTAAATATGTCAACATTATAGACTGTAGCCTGATACCAATAAATAACGTGTCGAGGGGGGAGTAAAAGCCAGATATTGCTTACATGAATATTAAACGGGTTTTGAGACAATCTATAATAGGAGACACCACGTGCAAAAAAAAAAAAAAAAAAAAAAAAAAAACCCCTTCCTTGATTCTAAAAGGGAAAAGACAAATATAACAGTGTCTGGGTATGGGGTTGAGGACTCATTGGTATTTTTCAGCGGAGGGGTGTCAAGGGCATATTGTCATGCTAATGGTAATGATACATTACAAAAGAAACTAGCTGAAAACTAAAAGTGAGAGGTCATTGGTATAGTGAAATTCTTGAGATGGTGGAAGAGTATGGAATCTATAGCACACATAGTGGTATTGAACAGTGACAGACTTCCTCTGATGTAACAAGGTAGGACAAAAGAAGTAGAGTGCAAGCGTAAGAAATTTTGATTGATTGACTGATTGATTGCAGGTAGGGGGAAGAGAACATTTTTGGTGGTTTCTATTTTTCAAATGCAAAAGGAAACAAAATCATCTGCTAAGACTGAGGATAGAGGACATATGTAAAATTTTGTATGAAAGAAAGGTATAAGTGATCATCACTTGGGATTAAAATAAAAGAAACTATAGAGAAGTATATTAGGATTGCTAATAACCATTTTGTGCCATTGTCTTGTTTTGTTTGCAATTTTTTTAATGTTTGTTTATTTTTGAGAGAGAGAGAGAGAGAGAGAGAAAATGGGGGAGGGTCAGAGAGGGAGAAACACACAAAATCTGAAGCAGGTTGCAGGCTCTGAGCTGTCAGCACAGAGCCCAACACAGGGTTTGAACCCATGAACCGTGAGATTATGATCTGAGCCAAAGTCAGACGCTTAACCAAATGAGCCACCCAGGCACCTCAGTGTTGTCTGCAATTTTGAAAAACCTTATATACCAGATCTACTTCCACTTTTAGATCATATTTTCCTAAACAAGATTTCTGTGTTTTCATTAAAAATATTGATAAATAGGAGCATCTAGTTGGCTTATTTGGTTAGGTGTTTGACTCTTGATTTCAGCTCAGGTCATGATTTCAGCATTGACAAGATCAAGCCGTGCAGCCTGCTTGAGATTCTCTCACTTCCTCTCTTTCTCCCTCTCTTTATGCCCCTCCCCTGCTCGTGTTCTCTCTCTCTCAAAATAAATAATAAAAACTTAAAAAATTAAAATATATACATTGATAAATATGTTAAAGAGACAGATCAAGGTCAGAGAGGTGTGACAATATTCTGTGATTTACCACCTTTATTGAGGTATATAATGGAAATACAATAAACTACACATGTGTAAAGTGTACATTTTGGTAAGTTTTGACACATGTATGCACATGAAATCATCACCACAATAAAGATAATGAATATATCAATCATCCCTGAAAGCT
This sequence comes from Panthera leo, assembly GCF_018350215.1. Lineage (NCBI taxonomy): Eukaryota > Metazoa > Chordata > Mammalia > Carnivora > Felidae > Panthera > Panthera leo. The sequence continues at coordinate 88,649,831 of NC_056682.1, read as the reverse complement.
TTCTTATGGCCTTAATGATCGCTCTCCCATTCTTCATAACACTTACCAAAAAGCATGGATTTGTTTGCATTCTCTGTCTAGAATTTAGCATAAATGAAGCATAAAGTATGATTTTTATGCTGTCTTTCACTCAGCATAATGATTTTGAGATTCATCCACATCGGTATGTATATTAATAGCTCATTCTTTTTTATTGCAGAATAGTATTTCATTGTATGGCTATATCTCAGTCGGTTTGCCCATTCACTGTGAAGGACATTTGGATTGGTTTCTGGTTTGGGCCATCAAAATTGAAATTACGTTGATCATTCATGTATAAGTTTTTGCATAAACATAATCTTCAATTACATAGGGTAGATGTCCAAGAGTGTGATTGCAGAGCCATGAGGTAAGATTACATTTAATTTTATAAGAATCAGTCATATTGTATTCCATAGTTATTGTTCTATTTTATATTCCTAACAGCACTATATGAAAGATACAGTTTCTTCATATTTTTACCAGCATTTAGTATTGTCATGTTTGTGTACTTATGTATGTATATGTGTAATATGCAATGTGTACATATATATGTATATATATACTTCTAAAAATGTGTAGTGGTATCTAATCAAGGCATTAATTTGCATTGTTCTAAAAGCTAATGATGTAAACTTTGTTTTCTATACTTGTTTGCCACCTGTATTTGTTCTTTGATGAAATGTCTGTTCATGTTCATGTCTTTTGCCCATCTTTCATAATTGTTTGTATTTTACCATTCAGTTTTGAGAGTTATTTATGTATTCTGGATATAAGTATTTTGGTAGTTATGTGACTTGCTAATGTGTTCTTCCAGTTTGTGGCTTGTGTTTTCATCCTTTTAACAGGAAATTTCACAGGGCAAGATTTTTAATTTTTAATTTCTCTTTTGGGATATTTTAAGCTACAAATGTAATTTTTTTTTTTTTTTTTTTTTTTTTTTGGGGACAGAGAGAGACAGAGCATGAACGGGGGAGGGGCAGAGAGAGAGGGAGACACAGAATCGGAAACAGGCTTCAGGCTCCGAGCCATCAGCCCAGAGCCTGACGCGGGGCTCGAACTCACGGACCGCGAGATCGTGACCTGGCTGAAGTCGGACGCTTAACCGACTGCGCCACCCAGGCGCCCCTACAAATGTAATTTTTATGTAGTTACAATATTACTTTGATTATATAATTCAATTTGAGTATGATCTGATAGTTTGTGTCTTTCATGGAATTGGTCTATTTAATCTAAGTTGTCAAAATTGCATAAATTTATTCATATTTCTCCCTTGTACTTTGACGTCTATGGAGTCTGTAAAATGTCCCCTCTTTCATTCCTGTATATTGGTTATTTTTAGCTATGTCAATATTGCCAGATTTGGATCAATTTTAATGATATTTTCAACAAACTGGCTTTTGTATCATTGATTGTTTTAAGTTATTTTATTCATTTTTGAGAGAGAGAGAGAGAGAGAGAGAGAGAGAGAGAGAGAGAGAGAAAGCAGTGGAGGGGCATAGAGAGGAGAAAGAGAGAATGCCAAGCAGGCTCTCCACTGTCAGCACAGAGCCTGGTGCAGGGCTCAAACTCACAAACTGGGAGATCATGTCCTGAGCTGAAATCAATAGTCAGATGCTTAACTGATCGAGCCACCCAGATGGCCCTTCATTGATTTTTAAAACTATTTTTAAATTTTAAAGTTCACTGATTTCATATTCTTTTTCTTCCTTTGCTTTGCTTTGATTTTATTTTGCTTTCCTTTTTATACTTCCTTGAGGTGGAAGCTTAGATTCTTGATTTGATATTATTCTTATTAGTTAACATAAATATTAAAAGTTATCATTTTTCCTCTCAGTACTACTTTAGCTACATCCCACAAATTTTGATATGTTCTATTTTCACTTTCATACTATTTGATGTAATTTTTTTGGTAATTTTTTACCTTGAGGATTCCTTTTTTATCCATAAATTATTTAGAAGTATGCTATTTAATTTCCCAGTGTTTGAAAAAAAATTAATTATATTGTTGTTATTGATTTTTCATTTGTTTCCAATTTGGTAAGAAAATATAGTCTGTATATTTTCAATTATTTTAAATTTGTAAGGTTTGATGACATCTGATATGATTTATCTTGTTGAATATTTCATGGAAACTTGTACAGAATGTATATTTTACTAACTACTTACTGGAATCTTTTATGAAGGTCAGTTATTCTCTTGGTTGATGGTGCTGTTCAGTTCTAAACCCTTGATGGTTTTCTGTCTAGTGGTTTTAGTAATTTCTGGGTGAGCAGTTTTTCCTCAACTAAAATATAGATTTGTTTATTTCTCCTTTAAGTTTTCAGGTTTTGCTTCAAATATTCTGAAGCTTTGTTTTTGGTACATGTCTTTTGTTGGGTTGTCTTATTTTTATCTCCATTTGATGTATTTTCTGTCCCTGTTAACTTATGCACCCTATCTGTGATTAATATTCCTTTTATTAATGCCTCTATGTTATACCATTTTGCACCATTTTTTTTTCAATTGATGTGTATTGTTGTATTTGAAGGGAACTTCTTAAAGACAGCATATAATTGGTTAATAGCTTTTTGTGTTTGGTTTATTCTTTTTTCCACTCTACCATTCCCTTTCTTTTATGTGATATACTTAGACTTTTTACATTTAATGTGATAATTTATATTTGGGGTTTAGTCTGCCATTTTCTTTTTATGTTTTCTGTTTGTTCTCTCTCATTTTTCCCCATTTCAATGTGTTTTATTGTTTCCTGACTTTCTGCAGATTAAACATTTTTTTAGAATTCCATTTACATTTTTTCCATAATATTTTTAGGGTATCTCTTTCTATATTTTTTTTTAGTATTTTTTCTAAGTACTATATTATACATATATATCCATTATATATTCAAGTCCAGTGGGGTTATTTTAGTGAGTTTGGGAGGGGGTAAGGATTGTGATTGTCTATAAAGGCTAACAGAAGGGATCTTTAGGTGTCAAAACCCTTCTACATATTGATTTTGGTGATAGTTATACAAATACATACATGAATAGAGCTGCACAAACATAAACACACATATGAGTGCATGTAAAATGGATGAAATCTAAATAAGATCTGTGGATTTTGCTATGGCCAGGTTACTGACTTGATTTTGTAATTATGGTAATGCAAACTATTACCATTTTGGGAAACTGAATGAAGGTTACCCAAGACTACTCAGTGCTATTCTTTTCAACTTCTTCTGAATCTATAAGTTTATATACAAAGTTAAAGAAAATAGAGGTCATCTTTAATTTTATGTGAAGTCAGGAGAAAATGGAATCTTAACATAAAATTTTCAGTACTGTAATATATTAAATTATAGTAGCAATTGGATTCAGCCAAATAGACGTTTGAACTGGACTTTTAGCAAAGATGATTTAACTTTTAATTCTTAAATTATATATTAAAATTACTTAAACACCTTACATATAATTAGCATTGCACCCTCCCCTTTTTGCCCACTGCAGTAACAAGTTGTTCTTGTTCATAGACATGATTAGTAACTTTGCATTAGTGAGCCGGACATTATCTTCATGGATAATCAAACATGCATTCTAATCCAATGAATATAGGCTGTATGACAATAAGACAAAATTTTTGTAATTGAGTTAGTTTCACATAAATAATTACATTTGTATACAAAAGAAGAGGGGAAGAGAAAACACCATGGTTCTGTAAATAGCCATATTATATTGATTAAGGATAATTATGTTCCATATTTATTAAAATATTTCACAGAGAAATGGCTAAGTGTACTTATATGGTAAATGTCTTCAATAAATGCACTTCTAAGGAAGGAGAATAAAACAAAATACAAATGATGTATGCCTGTATTTCATTTGTATAAGATCCATTAGCACAATTTCAATAAAAAAAAATCACCATTATTTGAAATTGAACATGAGAAAAAGATGTTTTTTAAAACTTAAAATGCATTGTGATATTTAATATCACTAGAGAATTAGTAAACAATCATCCCTTCCTTTTTTCCTTTTTTTCCTTTTTTTCCTTTCTTTCTGAATATATTCATTAAATGCACACATAATTGGGGCTCCTTGGTGGCTCAGTTGGTTAAGCATCTAACTCAGTTTTGGCTCAAGTCATAATCTCTTCGTTTTGTGAGTTGGAGCCCCACATCTGGTTCTGTGTTGACAGTATGAAGCCCACTTAGGATTCTCTCTCGTGCTCTCTCTCTGCTCCTCCCCCACTCATGCTGTCTCTGTCTCCCTCAAAAATAAATAAACTGAAAATACATAATAAATACATAAAAAATTATACACATATATATCAGGTTGTAAAAATGTGAATATCATTTCTTTCATGTATCAGTTCTATAGACATCTTACCCCAATTCACGTGTAAGACAGTTTTCCATATGTTGAATTACTATTAATTAATTAATTAGATGAATAAATAATAATAATAATAAATTGATTTTATGTTATTTGGCCATTTTCCAACTTCAAAATTCTCTTTAAAAAATCAATATTTGGAAAGCAAATTAGGAATTCTGGGATTTTTTTTTCTTAGGAGAACTGATGCCAGGGATATGATTCCCTTTCTTGCCACCTCATTCCCTTTTCTCACCACTCCCTCTCTCATTCCTCTTTCTCACCTCTTTATAATTCCAAAGACTCATAAGGGGTGCTTCCTTGGCATCACTTAGAGAGCTTGATTGAAAGCATACAAGACAATTGTTTTTCTCATGCTCGAGAAAGCCAAAGACCCTACATTTCTAAAACTTGTCTGTGAAAAGGTTGGGCAAAAACAGCACTGTCCAACAGAACTAGAGCCAGACGACTCTAACAACTGGAATACTGGTGAAATGGACAATGAGGGCTGAGGTCAGACCAAAGGAGTAGAGCAGAAAAGAATTTAATAAACCCAAAAAACACAGTGAGAGAAATCAATTTTATTTATTAATTCTCTTTAATTTCCAAACAAATGATTTTATTCTTACAATAATTAAATGTTCTGGACTTAAATATAAGCATGGCCAACTTGTCCCAGCTTGCCTGGGACTCTTCTGGTTTGAGCATTAAAAGTCCCAAGTCTTGGGAAATGCTTCAGTGCCTGGTCAACTGGGATGGTTGGTCACCCAGGCAGGTGTCCCTTCTCACATGGCAGGCAGGAATTTCCTTATTTGTTATCAAGTGGAAGCTAAGTTTTAACCAATATAATTCTTTCTACGCCAAGGTGAAAAGCTCGTATCTCAGTTCTCCCTTACATTTAAGGCCTTCCCATACCTTATACTTACTTTGTTATTGGAGAAGTCAACTTTTAAATACTGCCAGATCCAGAGAGCAGAAATTCATCAGTAAATAAGAAAATCCTGTTACCCTTCTTGTTTCTCCATTCCCACAGGAAAGCTCTAAAGACAGTGATGCTTGTTAGAAATAGATGAGTCACATCAGAGGAAAAAAGAAAGAACCCATCACATTCCTCTTCCCTAGTTTCAGGTTCTCTCCAACTTCAGCTTTACTTGCAGATGGGAGAAAAGATGTATCTTTCAATGTAGATAGAAGTGTTGCTTAATATCTTGGACTGGGTTTCTGATTGAGACTGTTTTGAGACTATTTGTAAGTGACCATAAATTATTCTATTAAGTTTTTATCCAGAGCCAGAGAAAATCACCCCAACCAGAATAAGTATTAGAAGATAAGAATATAATATGTGTTTATTACGTTCATGAATCATTCTTGTTCAGCATACATACATGCATACATACATACATAAAATATAACAAATTTATACTCAAACACGTGTGGACATGTTTACTTAAGTCGGTTTTTACTACAAATTCAGTGTAATTATCTTTCACTCAAAAACATTTCAAGACTGTTATATTTTATCCCAAATTATAAAGTTGATAATGATTTTTAATGATTTATTAGTGTTGATGGACAACTGGTTCTTGTTTATTTGTGTGTGTTTGTTTTTTTTTTTTTTTTAATTTTTTTTAACGTTTATTTATTTTTGAGACAGAGAGAGACAGAGCATGAACGGGGGAGGGTCAGAGAGAGGGAGACACAGAATCTGAAACAGGCTCCAGGCTCCGAGCTCTCAGCACAGAGCCCAACGCGGGGCTCGAACTCACGGACCGCGAGATCATGACCTGAGTCGAAGTCGGCCGCTCAACCGACTGAGCCACCCAGGTGCCCCTGTGTGTGTTTGTTTTTAAACAGTGATTTAGAAAAGTTACTTTTGTCATTTCTAACTAACCACATTTCAATATCAAAGATTTTGATTAATTGAGCTGGTATTTTATAAAAAAAAAAAAAAGAAAGAAAAGAAACACTTGGGGGCACCTGGGTGGCTCAGTTAATTAGATGTCCAACTTTGGCTCAGGTCATGATCTCACAGTTCTTGGGTTCTAGCCCTGTGTGGGGTCTGTGCTGACAGCTCAGAGCCTAGAGCCTGCTTCAGATTCCCCCCCACCCCCGCCTCTCTCTGTCCTCCCCCGACTTGCACTCTGTCTTCTTCTCTCCCAAAAACAAATAAACATTAGAAAAACAAAAATTAAAAAACAAAAAACACCCCTGGTGGTCCTTCTGCCTATGGGTCTCAACCATACTTTAAGGAAACATTGGCTGGCTAAATTTACCAAAGCATTTATGGAATTATTGTCTAATGTGAAACAATACTTTGACTATATTTTAAATAGCAACATGCACTTGGCACTGTTTCTAAAACTTTTTCAGTTTTTGTTTTTAGTGGTAATCTCTCTTCCTGGAATCTCTGCTGTTTTAATATGAGCGATAAAAAGAAACAAACAAAAAAAGGTCTTTGAAGTTAAATAAAGTTGGGTCAAATCCTCATTACTTATGTGTTCATGGGCAAGACAGTTAACTACTTGTTACCTAAATTTTCTTATTTTTAAATTGTAAAATATAAAACAAATGATCTTAGGAAAAGTGTTTTCGAGCATATAAAGCAGAGTGTTCAAGAAATTTCTTTCTTCTACAGTCTTTTCTTTACTGCCTTCATAACCTTGTTACCCAAAAGATAAATTTGCAATAGCCTTCCTCTTTTATGAAAAAGCGTAATCAAATATTTTGAATTAAAATCCCAATTTTTTTTCATAACTTTATTATAGGATTCTCTCAGCACAATTTCTATACTTAAAATAAAAAAAATACATTAGTACTCTACCATTCTAAGCCCCTGGATTTCATCTTAACATCTTTTTTTGGTAGTCACATGGATTAAATCTGTAAAGATTATTCCACACTCTGAAAAATACACCAGTAATAATAACAACACTAAGAAGTTGCACTGTGACTATTTCACATCCATATCTGCATTACAAATAGCTATATTTTATGCATTTGTTTCTCTAATGGGGATAGGAAAATGACACAGGAGCCCTAGGGAAAAATAAATTCAATATCATTTCACACTCATTAACCATATAGAACCAGATGTTCATTATCAGTTCTGTAGAGAAATGCCAAAACATCTGAATGATTGGAAAAACAGTGTGTTTGATTAATGACTTTTTAGTTGATTAATACAGTTTTAAGTTATTTCAATCTCTATGGCTGAAATCTGAGTACCTTTTTCTATCTTAGCAAATATAACACAATAAATATAATTGCATTTTTGTAAGTAAATTCTTTTTTCACACCATCCTAACTCTAAATCTAATTCATATGGATTATGTTGACTATGAAAGAAACTGAGAAATGGATACAGCTCTATTTTTAGAAAACAAACTGAAAATATTTTTCTTCAGGAAATTTGTTTTCTTATCTTTTAATTCTTGGAAAGACAATGCTTAATTTAAGTTCACATTAATTGGATTGTTTTCGCTGAAACTTCCTTAAACTTTGCTCTAGTTTTGCCGCTTAAAAAGTTGTATTTTTGTGCCCTGAGAGAAGAAAACAAATGAAAACTAAATATATCTTTCACTGGCTTTTCCATTGAGGTGTAAGTCACATGTGGACATATTCACCCTAGAAAAATATAGTGTAATATATGTGACTATTGAGTAATAAACATCTCCCTGTGAGATAAAGTCGCAGTAAGTTGAATTTCCGAAATTGCAATTTCTGTAACATACAGCACTGTCATTTCTGGTCTCAGTGTTGAGCAGCGGCACAATTCCAACCTTGATGCTGCAAAGACGGAATCCGTTCTATATTTAGATTCACAGCTGTTTGGCTTTTTTTCACAGATGCTGCCACTACTAAGATGAGCTTCAAAGAACAGAGGGATATGTCAAAATGTTTGTCTTTTATAGAGAAAATAAAAATAATTTATATTTAAAATGATTACTTGTTTTAGGATCAACATGTACTGAGCTCTTTGCACTAGGATTGCAAAGAATGAGGATACAAAGCAGGACACTTCACAGATCATGTCAGAAGTGAGAGAGCCTCATATTTGTAACCCAATATGGGTTCTTCTTCATCTCTCTTAAAAGAACTGAATACTCAGATTGGATCTACAGACAAACAAACAAACAAACAAACAAAAAAACAAACAACAAAAAAAACCAGTTACTTAATTTCCCTGGATGCTGATTTATCTCTAATTAGACAGAATCATTAGTTCCTTCCATGGTTAAGGCAAGTAAGGGCAAAAGAAAGTGGGTCAGGAGCTTGTTACATAACTCTACTCTTCCACATTAGTTCCTATTGTGATTTGTGAGTTTTTTAAAATTTTTTTAATGTTTATTTTTGAGAGAGACAGAGACAGAGACAGAGCATGAGTGGGGGAGGAGCAGAGAGAGAAGGAGACACAGAATCTAAAACAGGCTCCAGGCTCTGAGCTGTCAGCACAGAGCCCGATGCAGGGCTCGAACTCACGGACCTCGAGATCATGACCTGAGCCGAAGGCGGACACTTAACCGACTGAGCCACCCAGGTGCCCCTGATTTGTGAGATTTGAGTGAAGTACTGAAAAGCACAAACTTGGGAATGAGGTACCTTATTCCCAATAAGGTACCTGACCTTATCAACCTTGTACTTCTGGTTATTTAATTGGTGTTTAGTTATTTAACTTCTTGCTCTTCTATTTCTTTTCCTCTTTACAACAAGGGTAATAACGTTTTCTTCCTCAGAGTTGTTTGAGGATTAAATTACACTGAATATAAGGTGCCAGTACAACGTTTAGCATATAATAACACTAAACTGTTTTTATTAAAATTATTACTATTTTATTCTTTTTTAAAAGTGTATTTAATTATTTTGAAAGAGAGAGAGAGAGAGAGAGCACAAGCAGGAGTGGGGCAGAGAGAGAGAGAGAGAGAATCCCAAGCAGACTCTGCACTGTCAGCACAGCACTCAATGTGGGGCTCGATCCCAAAAACTGTGAGATAATGACCTGAGCCAAAATTAATAGACAGATGTTTAATCAACTGTGCCCTCGTCTTTGTCTTTTTCCTTCTTTTAAATCACAAAATCACTCTTGCACATATTAAAACATTATATGTTTCATTTTTATAAGTTGGGAATGTATTATCCACATTTTCAGTATCTTGCTTTTTAAATTAGTTAACAATATATCCTAAAGATTTTGTTATACAATACTGGAGTATAATCATTTAAAATTTGTATTGGTTATCAATAATTTAATTAGCCCTCTGCTACATGTTTGTGTTATTTACATTTTGTATGTGTTATTATTACAAATGGTGTTCTAAAGAAACTTAATTAATGAGCATCTTTAAAAAAATTTTTTTAACATTTATTCATTTTTCAGAGACAGAAACAGAGTGCAAGAGAGGGTGGGGCAGAGACACAGGGAGAGACAGATTCCCAAGCAGGCCCCAGGCTCTGAGCTGTCAGCACAGAGCCCAACAAGGGGCTGGAACCCATGAACAGTGAGATCATTGTTCATTGGGCCTGAGGTGGCCCAATGAACATCTTTTGATACAATTAGTAAATACATGAAAAAATGTCTACTGGATAAACTGCTGTAGGAAAAAGTATATACATATTCAATTTAATAAATAATGCCAGGTTGCCATATGGTAGTGACTATTTCTCCATATTCTACTATTATAAAAATTTTAATTATGATAAATTACTACTACATAGATCTAAAGTTGTTCTATAGCTTTAATTATATTTTGCTATCTAGACTTTTATATCAATGCATTAGTAGAACTTTGACCTGAGAAAAGTAATTTATCTCAGCTGTGTTTCTTTTACCCTTATCAGGAAAATAAAACAACAACAACAACAACAACAACAACAACATATTCTTATGAGACCTTTATACTGATGAACTGTTACAATGAATACAAAGGGCCTCATACATGTTAAATGCTCACTTAAAAAATAAATTGGAACTTTTTCCTATTATTGAAGAATATTTACTAAAATCTAGTTTCCTATAGTAAAATTAAGCAATATACTTTCTTGGAATCAAGGAAAGCAATATAACTCTTGTTTAATCACTGCTAGATTCCCTATCTTGAGTGCAAGCAATTAATATTTGACCATACTCATTGTGTATAATACCTGGGACTTTTTCAATATGTGGTAAAGCTAGTTGGAAAGGATCATGCTCAATTAAAATTCTTTTTTTTTAATTAAAATTTTCAAAAATGTATATTTATATTAGAGAGAGAGAGAGAGAGAGAGAGAGAGAGAGACAGAGACAGAGAGAGAACACAAACAGGGGAGGGGCAGAGAGAGAGGGAGACACAGAATCTGAAGCAGGTTCCAGGCTCTGAGCTGTCAGCGCAGAGCCCAACATGGGGCACAAACCCATGGACCATAAGGTCATGACCTGAGCTGAAGTCTAATGATTAACCGACTGAGCCACCCAGGCGCCCCTCAATTAAAATTCTCAAGGAGATTTTCACCAATTTCTTTTTGTGCTTTAAAAATTCATGTTTTTATTCAGAGAAATAAATCACGTTCACTTAACCCTGGAAATGCTTATCCCTGAAATGTAAAATAATCACTAAAAGGATTTTATAGGTGTGTGGTAGAGAGAAATGACTGTCCTCAATTCTTTTTCTTTTTTTCCTCCTTAGCGCTCCAAATCCTTTGCCACTTGACTTTGCATTCCTTCCCCATGTTTGGGGCCAGAGTTAGTATTTATCTATCAATCTATTTAGATTGATTTATCTATCAATCTATTTAGAGAGAATGACTGACTTAACACGGATGATTAAAATGGTTTTTGACACAAGTGAGCTCAATGATGGAAATAAAAGTTATAAGAAAATGTCTTTAAATATCTAGAATTAATCATGCGATTGAAAAGAATTACTTTTCTTCAGAAGTTTCATATTTCATTATGATATCATCTATTTGGCTCTTCTAATATGTCTGAAATATCCATGCTAAAGAAATCAAGTCTGAAATAAAGGTAGAGAAAGGTCTAATTACTGTCCTAGATTGTCAACCTCGCGCTAAGTTGGAAATTTAGATAGAATAACTAAGTTTAAATATGTACCTTTCAGGGGCGCCTTTGTGGCTCAGTCGGTTGAGCAACCGACTTCAGCTCAGGTCATGATCTCACAGCTTGTGAGTTCAAGCCCTGAGTCAGGCTCTGTGCTGACAGCTCCAAGCCTGGAGCCTGCTTCTGGTTCTGTGTCTCCGTCTCTCTCTGCCCCAACCGACTCGCATTCTGTCTCTGTCTCTCTCAAAAATAAAATAAACATTAAAAATTTTTAATATATATCTTTCAGTAGAATTTACTGTACAAATGAAATAAATCATTTTATCTAACTGAAAGAAGTTCAAATTATTTTATGACTTTCTTAGTTAATATGCTAATGACTTTTTTTCCTTTGCTCAAAACTCCAACCACATTTATTTTGTAGTCTAAGCTCATGCCTGATATACTGGATTATTAAATAAATCTATTGAATAAATGATACATAAATACATAAACCAATTAACTAAAATATGCTTTAAATAATTAATACATGAAGTAATAAATCATGGACTATACATAAAGTAACACGAAAATGCCTGCAGAAGCACTCAGATATATTAAAACGACTCAATAATAGCTAAAAGCATTACAATATTTTAATCATTCCATTGTAAACATGTCTGGCCTAAAACAAATTATAATACATTTTGAAAGTAAAATGTATATTATTTTCATGTGAAAAATAATTAGAAACAGAATGTGTTCATTTAGAGGAGATATTCTTTAACATTCATTGACAGGATAAATTGTATTGCTATCATTCCAAAATGTAACTTCTGTAATCAATTTACTATTTTTGCTTCTGTGAAGCATTTATGTATGTGGAGATCACACATTTCTTTCTCAGACTGGCTGTCTGCTGAGGCTGATAATATCCAAAAATTGCATACCTTTCTGACACTGGAAAACTTATCTTTTTGAATGTTTTGGCATCTGTACTATCCTTTGGTGTATTGGAGTCTGAAAATTCAAATAATATGCTTTTAAAAGGAAATAATCCTGGCAGAGATTAAAGATGAGTGATTTTAATCCCAAACAGTATATTTTACTGCTTTTATCTTCTGCAAGATACTTCGACCATAAAAACTTGCAAAAATACACCACTGGTGAGATCTCAACTTTCTCATCATCAATGAGCTGTGTGCATTCATCAAATCTCTTGAATGTTTCCTTAAGCAGCCTCTTGGAGGTCAGTGATCTTATACCTAGGATTTCTGTCAAGCCTTAGCTCTTAGAAAGAAACATGGCTTATTACTTAAACATAGGAGTCAAAAGTATAGAGATTTGGTGGCACTGATTCACAGAATGCTCGACTATTGTGAGGTGTGTCAACCTAAACAATATGATTACGTCTATACATTTCCATCTCAGAGGCAGTAATAGTTCTTTGGTTTCTGACTTCATAGCACGCAATGGGCATGTAAGAAGTTCAATCCCTTTACAAGAAAGTCACTTAACATGTCAAAGAAGTAGCACGACAGGAGCAAAATAATTTTTCTTACTCTGGATTTATTGTACTCTCTCTTAAGACCTATTTTGGTAATTGAAACAATTTTTAAAAGACTTTTTCATTTAAAAAGAACATTTGAAGCAAAATGCGAATTTTAAGAATAATATTTAATTTGCATACAAATAGGGGTTTATTCCTTTAAAATGAGCAACCATTATTGCCTACTGAAAAGTGTTAATTTTTTAAGTCTACCATTTCACTAATAAAATGTGGGCAAACAAACTAGGCATATGTAATAAAATTAACCATCTTGGTAACCAAAATAAGGGTTTAGACTTTTTATCAGATAAGCAGATGGGCTTTATTTATATAATATATGAAACCTAATTAAATGTATTAAATTCACTATACAAGTAATTAAATAGTCTAACTTAGATGACAACTCAAGACAGTCTTAGACTCAGGAGAAATTCTCAAAATTTTCTACTCTATCCATGAATTCAGTAAAGTCCCCATACATACCTGCTGAATAGATATAGTATCTAAAACTCTCTATCAAAGATAGTATTGCATTTTTTTCAGTATCATATTAAAACACACACATACACACACCATTTGTTATATAGAGCTAAAATCAGGCTTCTGACTTTACAGCTTCTACTTGCTAAATGTAATTCTAATGTCTTCAGAGTCAGAGTAAATCCACTTCAAGTTCAACAAGATAACTCTTCACATTTATGAAAAAATACATTTATCTTATGAGTTACGTCTATTTTAAATCAAATGTACCAAGCTCTTAGAATCCATAGGCAATAAACCAACAACATTAGAATAAACAGCCAAAACATGGTCCTTTATTTATGATAAATCCAAGAGTTTGACACTTATATCTATCACTAAACATACAACACTAGAGGTAAAAGAAATGGAAACAAATGCCACTAAAAGACAGTGAACAACATAATATTATAACACAAATGTGTGAAACTTCCACATGAAACAGATTTAAGTGGAGTTTCTCTTGTTAAATGAAGGGTGAAGAGCACAAGGGGACATTCACTGAATTTCTCCTTCACTTCTCCTGTAGCAACACAGGCTCAACCAAGGAGAGACTTTAGCCTCTAAGGAGTAGAGTTTAAAACAGTTAAATATGAAGTTTGATGCAAAACCCTTTCAATATTAGCAAAAAATAGTAATAATCGTTTCAGTATAAGAGGGATCCCCTTCTTCCTCATCCTCATCAACATCTGTTATTTCCTGAGTTCTTAATTTTAGTCATTCTGATGGATATGAGGTGGTATTTCATCATGGTTTTGATTTGTATTTCCCTCTTGATGAGTGAGATTGAGCATCTTTTCATGTGTCTGTTAGCCCTCTGGATGTCTTCTTTGGAAAAGTGTCTATTCATGTCTTTTGCTGGATTATTTATTTTTTCGTGTTGAGTTTATAAGTTCTTTATAGATTTAGGATACTAACCCTTTATCGGATATGTCATTTGCAAATATCTTCTCCCATTCTGAAAGTTGCCTTTTAGTTTTGTTGATTGTTCACTGTGCAGAAGTTTTTTATCTTGATGAGTTCCCAATAGTTCATTTTTGCTTTTGTTTCCTTGCATCAGAGACATGTCTAGTAAGAAGTTGCTGTAACCGAGGCCAACTGATAATTTTGTATATTTCTCCAAGAAAATTGAAAAAGAAATTTCACAGTAAGCTCTCATCTCCACATATACCCATCTAACTTGAGCTATTCTAATTCCTTGTCTCCTAGTACTGAGCAAACTTCCTTTATAACTACAATGTACAACCCTTCTACTTGCTTTCTAAATTCTATCCTCATTTATCTACTTAAGAGCAAAATATGGCAATTGAGTATTCATTTAAAAAGCTGAAAGAATACCCACCTTTTGCCCCACATATCTGGAATGTGTCAGTCATTTGGGACTTCTTAAGACATAACTTTACTCAGTCATTCAATGACATAACTCAGTGTTCAGTTTTGCAGATCCCACATTATTCAATAGTAAGATTATCAGGCTGTTAGAATAAGCCCATGTTACACTAAAATGTGTATATGTTTAGACTAGGAATTTAAGGCACCATTCCAATAATCTATAAAATATTTTGTAAACTAAAATTTAAATTAATATTTTAATAAAATGACATCTTCATAATGTGTATGAAATGCTTATTTCTTGCTGATGCAAGAAATTATATATTAAATCCAGATATCTATTACTCCTAATAAGTTTTTTTTCATAGATTACATAAAGTTTTATCAAATTATTTTATTTTGCAATGCTACTGCAAATAGATTGTTTCACAAAGTATGTTCTAATTAAACATCAAAGACATGAAACAGAGGATGCATATCTGTAATCCACAGGAAAACATTGCTATAAGACATGAATTATTTTATATATTAAAATCTCTTTGAAAATATCAACTGTTAAATAACAGTATTGTCCATTAAAGTCAAATATGCAAGAGATGAAAGCTCTAGAGAGGAAGAATAAAGTAATACTGATGGAGGAGAGCCTGGGTGGCTCACTCAGTTAAGCGTCCGCCTTCGGCTCAGATCATGATCTCACAGTTTGTGAGTTCAAGCCCTGCCTGTGTCAGGCTCTATACTGACAGCTCTGAGCCTGGAACCTCCTTTGGATTCTGTGTTTTCCCCTCTCTCTGCCCCTCCCCCGTTCATGCTATCTCTCTCAAAAATAAACATTAAAAAAAAAGCAACACTGATGGAATATGGCTATATAATTACTTTATAGATACAAGAAAAAAGCCTGAGAAAACAGACTGGACCCCTGGCAGATGCTTATGTTGGGTTACACTGAAATGAGTAGATTTTTTAGAACTCCACTCTGGGTTGAAGTGACATTATTAGGAAATGGAGCAGTCTCAAAACACAGCTGTTCCCTCTCAAAATTAGTACAAAATTTTGAATCTGCATGGGAAAGCAAGCTAAAGAGCTTTGCTGAAAACATTATAAAGAGTTGGGATTAATTGCCCAAGGTCTTTAAGGACTAAAGAAAGGAATCTTTAAAAGGGTTTCAATTGAAATTGTTGGAGGGCCACATCCTAAAGATGAACCAGATGTAGTAATCTTGCTAAATGGTAATTCAACTGAGGTCTAGTTTGCTTTCTGGCAAGACTGAAGTGATCAGCCTCAAATCTGTATTATAGGAAATAATGAATGGTTTTTGAAGAAGCCTAATGTCATACTCTATAGCTAATTTATGTAAAATCTTCAATGTATAATCTGCATAACGTTCAAGATAAAACCATGTCAAAGATGTAGATCCTGAGGTGTTCTAAGAATTAGAGCTTTTCAAGCAAGGACTTTAAAATAATATGATCTGTATGATTAAAATAATAGAGAAAAAGTGGACAAAATAGACAAAAATAAAATTATAGTAAAAGATTTGAATGTACAGAAAAGATCAAATAAATATTATAGAAGTGAAAATAAAAGTATTTGAAATTAAATTAATAAATGGATTATTGACATGTTAGATTCAGCAGTACCAACTAAAAGTAAAATGAACAACAGGTCAGTAAAAATGTCAAAGTTAAAGCACAGAAATAGAAGAAAGGGGAAATGATTAAGGTATAAGGGACACATGAAATGTTCTCTAAAAGAAAAATAAGCAACACAACTACAAGGAAGGACGTAACACAAATAAAAGCATATACAAATGAAGAGAAAACAAATATACAATAAGGAATACCTACAAATTAAAAGCTGATCCTTTAAAAGATTAACAAAACATGATGAACCTTTAAAAAGACTAGGTAAAGTGAGTGAGAGAAATGTGAGAGAAAGAGAAAGAATACTTACTCTTATCAAAAATAAAAATGGAGACATCAGTACAGATTTTATAGCTACCAAAAGAAAATAAATCCTTTAAGTAAATTTCATAAAAAAAAAGAATGCCTTAAAAATAGCCTACAACTTGGGGTGCCAGGGTGGCTCAGTCAGTTAAGCGTCCAACTCTTGATTTTGACTCAGGTCATGATCTCACAGTTAGTGGGATCAAACCTCATGTCAAGGTCCACACTGATAACACAGAGCTTGCTTGGGATTCTCTGTCTCCTTCTTTCTCTGCCCCTTCCCCATTCACAAGTACAGTCTCTCTCTCTCTCTCTCTCTCTCTCTCTCTCTCTCTCTCTCAAAATAAATAAATAAACTTAAAAAAATCCTACAAAGTTGGCTGTAGAAAATATAGAAAAATCTGAACATTAATGATATTGAATATCTTGTTATAAATCACTGTCGCAAAGAAAACAGACCCAGATGTTTTATCGGTCAATTTTTCCAAATCATTTACAGGGACAAAAAAATAATAGTAATGTTCCACAGAGTAGAAAAATAAGTTTCTTAGCAAATTTTATGATTCCCAATAACCTGAATATTAAATCCTAAAAAGGGATATAAAAGAAGAAAATTACACACCAGCCTACCTGTGACCAAATATCATAAGACAAAGTCCTAAGATATAAAACACACCTTAACAAACTCAAAAGAATAGAAATGATACATTGTCTATTCATAGGCTACAGTGGAATTAAACTAGAAATCAATCAGAGAAATAGATGGAAAATCCCTAAGTACTTGGAAATTAAAACAACATATTTCTGAAAAAACCAAGTTAAAAAAGAAATTTGAGAAAATGTTTAATATTTTGATCTAAATGAAAATGAAATATAAATAAATAAAATTTGTGAAATGCACCGACAGCAGTGCTTACAGGGAAATTTATAGGACTGAATCCATATGTTAGAGGAGAAGAAAGACCTAATGTTAGTAATCTAAGCTTCCACATTAAAAAACTAGAAAAGATGAGCAAATTAAAAACAAAGTAGGCAGAAAAAAAGAAATAAGAATTAAAGCAGAAATCATTGCAATTGAATGTAAGAAATCAATTAGAAAATATCAATAAAACCTAAATTTGGATCGTTGAGAAGGTCAATAAGCCTCTCGCCAGGTCAACTAAGAAAAAGAGAAGTGAAAGAGAGTCATCACTACAAATCTGATGGATGTCAAACCGATAAGTGCCTGTGCAAGTGTGCACACACCAAACAACCAAACAAACCATATAAAGATATAACTAACTAAAATCAAGATATACATAAAAATATAATAAATCATAATCAAACTAGGGTTGTTTCAGAAATGCAAGGCTAGCTCATTACTCAAAGCTCAGCCAATATGCTTTACTGTATTAATTCAGAAAAGCAGAAAACCCATATGATTTTCATCATAGTTGCAAATCAGACTTTTGACAAAATTCAAACTCTATGCATGATTTTAAAAATTTATTTAGTGAGCCAAACATAGAAGATAATTCTTTAATCTGTTAAATAATTTATACCAATAAATGGCAAACATCATGTACAATGATGAAATAGTAAATATTTTCTTTGAGTTTGAGAATGAGACAAAAATTCCTACATTTATCAATAGTGTAGTAGAGATCCTCATCACTGTATTCATGTAAGAAATATATGTAAAAGACATAAATATTGGATACAAATTCAGTATACAAAATCAATAGAATTTCTGTAAACCAGGAACAAACAATATGAAAATCAGGGTTTAAATATTATTCAAAACATCATTACATATAATAAATTCTTAGGAATAAATCTAAAATTGTATAAGATCTCAACACTGCTATGTATAAAACATTACTAAGACAAATGAAAGAAGAACTAAATACAATATTTTATAGATTTTGATTTTCCAAAATATAGAGTCAATCCAACAATCAAAATTTATTCAAGGTCTAAAAATGAAAATTTACAATAAAATTTTAAAGATTTAAAAAAAAATTTTTTGACATTTATTTATTTTTGAGAGACAGAGAGAGACAGCGTGAGTAGGAGGGGCAGAGAGAGAGGGAAACACAGAAGCAGAAGCAGCCTCCAGGCTCTGAGCTCTGAGCTGTCAGCACAGAGCCCGATGTGGTGTTCGATCCCACAAACTGTGAGATCATGACCTGAGCTGAAGTCGAACGCTTAACCAACTGAGCCACCCAGGCGCCCCAAAATTTTAAAGATTTTAAACTTCTTTAAAGGGCCAAGAAAAGACAAGTTAAACTTAGAGAGGAGTATAGCTGAAGGAATTATTACACCAAATAGTCACAACTTTTTAGCCTTGTGTTAAAATGATAGTGTGGTATTGACACAAAGTAAAACAAAATATGTACAGAAGCAGATCCACCCCTGACTTATGACATAAGTGACACTTGTTAAAAATACATTTTGACCTCTGTCATATCTATGCACATATGCATGCATACGCTCAGAAGTATTACAGATTGTAATGTAGAAGGTATTTTAAAAATCTTGTGGAGGAATATATACGAGAATATACATGGTCAGGAGACCATGGAATAAGCAAAACTTCTCTAAACAGAGGACAAAGATGCTTACCATAAAGAAAAGTTTGGCAAATTTGGTCATTTGGAAACTTCTGCTTATCAAAATACTGGTATGAGAGACCAAATACCTCCTAAAGCAATAAATTATATGTATAATTTATATATATGAATATATGTATGATTTATATATATAAATATATATGAATATATATATGAATCCAGCATATATGCAAGATCATAAAACAGAACACTATTAATACCCCATGAATCATTACTCACGTCCATTGTAGTCATTATCAAAGTCTTTTCCCCTTAAGAGTCACACTATTCTGACTTCTAACACTACAAATGATACTTATTTCCTTCATTTAAGTGGAATCATAGAAAAAAACAATATATATATATATATATATATATAAACATATAAATATAATATGTGGTTTATTTCACTCAATATATTTTTGTAAGATTCATCCACACTGTCATAACTGTCTTTGCTATATAGAATTCCATTGTATGATAAAACCACATTTATTTTTTCTTTATCTTACATTGTAGACATTTGGATACTCTAGACAGAAGGATATTCTAAAAAATAAACATTATAAATTTTTGTATTTTGGTCAAGATATGAACAAAACCAAACAAATTTTGTTGATTATACATCTGAGATAATAAAATGAATTATAGATTTTACATTCAGCTTCTTTGACCGAATGGTTGTACCAATTTATATTTCCATATGTGAGATTTCCAATTCTACATCTTCACCTAATACTGTCACCCCTTGCAAGGGCTAGAGGACAGTGGGGTGATGTCATATGGTGGAATATTGATTTTAGTTATATCACTTCCTAGAATCTGCTCACAGGCCAACTATCACCGTGATGTTGTCAGGACTGATAAATACATTTCCAGGTTTTCTGAACCTATCCCTGTAATGTATTTTTATTTACTTTTTTAAATTTTTTTTAACGTTTTTTATTTATTTTGGAGACAGAGGGAGACAGAGCATGAACGGGGGAGGGGCAGAGAGAGAGGGAGACACAGAATCGGAAGCAGGCACCAGGCTCTGAGCCATCAGCCCAGAGCCCCACGCGGGGCTCGAACTCACGGACCGCGAGATCGTGACCTGAGCTGAAGTAGGACGTTTAACCGACTGAGCCACCCAGGCGCCCCTGTATTTTTAAAGAAAAATCCAGTAGTGCATGGAAATACAGAGGTTTGTTGTTTGAAGTAAACCACCCAAAGTTATTCTTCCCATTCTAGAGTAGAACTTACTTACAAATGCATCCTTCTAGGGTCTTATATGCCAATTTTCAGATTCAGAAACTTTATTTGAGTAGGCAATATAATTTATCAGATTCAGTAATCAACCTGAGAATGCCAGTATAGTATTTTGTTTAAGGCACTGATTCTGGGCCAGGCTGCTTAGATTGAATCCTGGTTAGATGGTTAGTTATCACTTTCTAACCATGAGGCCTTAAACAAGTTACTTAACCTCACTGTTCTCAGTCTTACACTCTAGAAGATAAGGATATTACCAGGGTTGTTGTAAGTATTACATGGGATAAATACAAATAAGGCGAAAAGAACAGTATCTTCTTGTTACAAATGCTTTCTAAGCATTAACTATTACGTAAGGATAAGATTTTAAGCTGAAAAGCTAATAAAAGAGTGATGTGTATTAGTTTAATACAATTTCCACCCTGACATACTCCTTTGATGACTGAGACCAAAACAAGAACTCACTAGAGAAGCAATTTAGAAAAATTGTCATTCACTGTTGGTCCATATAAGGAATGACTGAACTGAAAGCCAGGAGATTACATTTTCTCTTAGAATAAGAAGAAATTGCCATTAGTTGACAGGAAATAGACGGAAAGGTTCATATTGTTTGGTATAGCAAAAGATATGTCTTTTCAGATGTTATATAAAAGAACCATTTGCCACTCAGAAAGTAATCACCTTTCTATTGCTTCCTTCCATCCATTGTCCAAAATTTCACTCATTCATTGTCCCTTGAAGAAGCAGTAGACATTGAAAACAAAGTTCACTCTTCCCTTTTGCAGGCAACAAATCAGGCTGAAAAAATACACTGGCATTGTGTGGACTCCTGAGTCAGCAAAATTTATAAGATTGAATGAGGATCTGAGCAGTCTGGACTTATATCATTTCTTCTTACTAGATCTGACAGAATGGTGACTTTGGAGATGAATGAATGTCTATGTATACAGGACAACTTGCAAAGACTGAGGGTCACTAATACGAGATATTACAAAATATTAGTTGAACAGATGCATTTTTTTCTCCATAAAATAAATCTATTTGCTATCCTTCTTCCACTAAGTTTAAGCTATGTGACTTGTTACATAGGAGAAGTCAATTGCAAGTACAGTGAAAAATAATTCAAATACGTTGTTGACAAGTTCCCAATTAACAGGAAGGAAAAGTAGATAACACCTTTATTTCCAGAAGTTAGATAGAAAGAGGGTACAAGGAAAAGAAAAGTATAACAAATCCTTTTGCTGTTATCCTCGAGGCTGAAACAAAGGAAGGTGAGTATTCAGTGAAGAAAAGCTCCTATAGGATGCAAGAAGGAATTCATGAACTAATGGATGTTGTATACTGCTATGCATTTTCTCCTTTGACAGGAGATTGTTCCTAAGTCAAAAACAGCAGTTTAACTGCAGGACATTTAAAAATACAGCAACAGGGGCGCCTGGGTGGCTCAGTCGGTTAAGTGTCCGACTTCGGCTCAGGTCATGATCTCGCGGTCTGTGAGTTCGAGCCCCGCGTCGGGCTCTGTGCTGACAGCTCAGAGCCTGGAGCCTGTTTTGGATTCTCTGTCTCCCTCTCTCTCTGCCCCTCCCCTGTTCACGCTCTGTCTGTCTCAAAAATAAAAATAAACGTTAAAAAAAAATTTAAAAAAATACAGCAACACATTTTTAGATAAGAAGAGGCCAGAGTTTCTATTTCTCAGCTTTCACATCACTTCGAAAGGATACACCTATTCCTACATACGCCTGCCATGTGCTCCTACAGATGGTGGCAGGTTGAACTGATTTACTAGGAACTAAATGAAGAGACAGTCAAGCTTCAGAAAGAACCAAGATGGTGCTAAGTCACTTGAAGGCAAACTCCAGAACTTTGACAGCAACCGGAGCATAGAACACTTCTATAGCAAACATCTATGGGAAGCTCTTTGGCCAGGTGTATGAGGGATGTAGATAGAGGTGAGTAAAAGACTCAAGGTTACCAAAAGGATGAACTGTCCCTCTTCAACCACTATGATGACACTTAAGCTGTTCTTCAAACACAGTAGACATCTGTGAGGGTCAATCAATAACAGAAAAACAACCCTGATAAGGAGTTAAATCTTTAGTAAATATCAGAAGAGCAGAAATTCTACTTTATTCTAGGCAGCCCAGCTAAATTATTACAGGTCTCTGCTTCCCTTTCAGCTGAAAGTAGTCACATAGATGTAGATAAAGGGTACTGAGACTTCTGGAAATTCCTTAAATGGAAGACAAACAGCCTGTTTACTGACCTCCTTTCTTCTACTTGGAATGTGGATATTATAGACGGAATTATAGATGATTTCTTGTGACTCTGAAATTAGAACGTCATGCTAATCATGGCAGAGGGAAAAGATAGAAGATGCCTTGGTCCCCGAAGGACTATGGGGGTGTCAGGACAGCTGTGATCCTCCTTTCTCCAGAACTGGGTCTGAACTGCCAATTTTTCAAATAGTGCTATATGACAGAAAAATAATTTAAACTGGTAATATTTGTGTTTTCTGTTCCCTAAGTGATACAGAATTTGGTACCTAAAGCTATAATGCTGCATAAATGTGGAACTGATGAACAGAGAGTCTGGGAGGTAAATAATGAGGACTAACAAATATCAATTGGAAATTTCAGCGTGGAAACCTAGTGACCCTTGTAATGCATTGGTAGATGATTTGGTCAAACTTTCACCTTCCTTTTATTTTTACCTTTTGATTTTTTTATTACTCAGAAAAAGTTCCTTTTTTTTTTTTTAGCTTTCTGACTTTGTTCTTTTACCTTCAACACTTTCACTATGATTTACTGTTCCTTGATAAGGAAAGCGTGCTTGATCCTGTCACCAACACATTTAGCACACATGGAACAACTATGGGCCCTGCTGACGTGTGGTTTGTTTTAGACAATCTCATAAGAACTGTAGGTTTCATAGCATAAACTCCTCAAAGTCGGCCTGGGCTCAAGCCACATGCAGATTTTTGGTGCTTTCCTAACCTTTTTGGTATAAAGGAAACGATTCTATTACCAGGGGTTCGGGGCATCCTAGTTTTGTTAGAGGTTGTATTGTAGGACAGCCCACGATGATATGTCAAACACTGGACCACTCGGAATGCCTATGGACACGGTCTCTGGAGGAGGTACCTTTCTTTTTTTGAATAGTAGACTCATCAGACTATAGCGCTAAGATGAATTAAGAAAAGATTCAGAATATTGGCGCATATTGGCTGTTTTGTATTGTGTTTAGCAAAATCCTATACAACAGAAAGTCAGACTAGAGCTAGTCACTCTCTAAGGTAAGAGAAATCACAACACCATTAAGTGATGCCTTTACGTTGTTAAGAAAGGCAAAGTTGGCAGAGTCAACCTTGGGGCAGTGCAAGGCTGAAAAACCAAGTGCTACTCTTCTCCAATCTGAAATGATTTACCTGGAGATAAAGTGACATGGCACATGGTAGGCTTTCTCATGGGCACAAATGCTGGACATTTAAAGAAGATCTAAACGATCATTTGAGAGGCAAAACAGTTTTATTACAACTACTATGTGACCCCTTGGGGAGCAATGTCAGACGCAGTTATCTCTGGAATCTTCAAAATTCCTTGGGCTTTGCCTGGTTAAAAACAAACAAACAAACAAACAAACAAACAAACAAACAAACATCCTATGGAATGGGCAAGGTACTAAAAGGGCATAGGAAGCAGAATGAAAATGATTTGACCTATGGCTCAAACACACCATTTAAGTGCTATAGGATTGGCCAGTTATCACCTTAGTGTGCATTTCAAATTTGTTGTCAGCTACATCATTTCAAATTACCTTAATCTGTGGTTTACTCTTTGGCAATACCCTCCATCATTGCCTCCTACCTTCTTTAAGTGTTGTATATTATTTATTTTGAAATATTTCAGACATGTAAAAGGGAATTATAAATAATATTGTTATACATGATATGTGTTATTATATATTATATATGTTATACATATTATGATATATATTCTCTTATAACAATATAAACAATGGGCAGCCACCACCCAGACTAAGAAATAAACCTCTAAAAGCACAGTTTTAGGTCACTTTTGCCTCTTACTGCCCCCTCCTGCCAGAGCCAACTATAATCCTTAATTCCATTTTTATTATTCACATATATGTTACAAATTTGCTACTTATATTCTTGTCTGTAAATAATCTTGTGCACAATTTTCCTTTATTTCAACTTCATATACTTTAGATTTACCCAATTTAATAAATGCAAATCAAGTTCACCATTTTCACTATTAGGTGGCTTTCCACTGGATGACTATACCAAATGCACTGGTTTCATTATTTATCTTGTTTTGGGATTTTATTATTGTTAATGTTGTTTTCTTCTAGCAAAAAATATGATACAAATATTATTTCTATATATTTTTTCTTATACACTTGTGAAAGAGTTTATGTTTCGTACTTTGAGCCGTAGGGTATGGTGGTTATAAGGGTATGCACATATTTACCTTAATAGGGATTTCCAGATTGCTCCCCAAAATAGCTATAAAAACTTACACTTCCACCAGCAGCAATATGTTGGATGCCCTATTTCTCTACAGCATTACCAACACTGTTATTGGCAAACGTTGAAATTACTGTCTAGTTTAGGGGCATAGTTTTGCATATCTTCTGATGAAGTTGAAATACTTTTCATATATTTACAAGTTACAGCCCCCTCAAGAAAATGAGTTTACATATTTTGCCACTTTTATAATTTATCAATTTCCATCTTTTTTTAAATTATTTGTAGGAGGGTATTTTGAAGTCCAGGCACTAATTCTCTGCCAGTCATATGCATTTCAAACATACTCTTCCAGCCTAGAACTTGAATTTAACTATTTTTAAAGCTATTTTTTTCAGAAAAAGTAATTTTAATATAATCAAATTATCATACTTTTTTCAATGTTTTCTGTTTTCAGATATATTTTTTTTAATTTTTTTAACGTTTATTCATTTTAGAGACAGAGAGAGACAGAGCATGAATGGGGGAAGGTCAGAAAGAGAGGGAGACACAGAATCTGAAACAGGCTCCAGGCTCTGAGCTGTCAGCACAGAGCCCGACAAGGGGCTCGAACTCATGGACCGCGAGATCATGACCTGAGCCGAAGTCAGTCGCCCAACCGACTGAGCCACCCAGGCGCCCCATTTTCAGTTATATTAAAAAATACCTGTACCCTTCAGTCATGAAAAATATTCATATTTTCTACTAATTGTTTCTGTTTACTTACACAGGATAATTTAATACTCAGGAATTTTGTATATGATGTGAAACAAAGATTCACTTTTTTTAATTTTTATTATTATTTTAAAAAAATTTAACATGTATTCATTTTTTGAGAGACAGAGAGAGAGCACAAGCAGGGGAGGGGCAGAGAGAGGGGGAGACACAGAATCAGAAGCAGGCTCCAGGTTCTGAGCTGTCAGCACAGAGCCGGATGCGGGGCTTGAACTCATGAAACCCAAGATCATGACCTGAGCCAAAGTCGGAGGCTTAACTGACTGAGCCACCCAGGCACCCCATTATTATTATTATTTTTAATCTTTATTTAACATTGAAAGAGTTGGAGGCAAATGGGGGAGGAACAGAAAGAGAGAGATGGAGACAAAGAATCCAAAACAAGCTTCAGGCTCTGAGCTGTCATCACAGAGCCCGATGTGGGTCTCAAACCCACAAACTGCAAGATCCTGACCCGACCCAAAGTTGGCTGCCCAATCGACTGAGCCACCCAGGCGCCCCAAAGATTCACTTTTTTAAATGGACAACTGTTTTTTAGCATTACTTGTTAACTTCTTTCTTCACTGATTTATAATCTGTCATATATAAAGTGTTCAGAGATACATGGTTCCATATCTGGGTTCTTTCTTCTGTGGCATTGTCTTCACAACAGCAAAATTCCAGTGTCTCAGTTACATTACTTTACAGTATGTTTTAACATGCGTCACTGCATCAACTGACTCTTTGCTCTTGTCTCTATTTGGGTCTTTACTAGTTCATATATATTTTCTTATCAGCTTTGGCAAGTTCTACCACGAAAATTGAAATTTTTTACAATGGCTTTACACCTTAACTTGAAGACAATTGACATTTTTGTCATAATGAATCTTTTTTATGTATACATATTTTCGTTTATAGTATATGTCTATTCATTTGTTGATGTCATCTTTTATAGCATTAATAAAGTTTAATTTTTTTTCTCTATAAAGGACTCAGACATCTGTTGTTGAATGCATTTCTATAAACATCATATTGTAAGTTTTATCCTTTAAAAGTAGTATTTTCTTATTCTTTTTTATCCAGTGAATAGGGATGTAATTAATGGCAAAATGATTTTGTAGCCAAGAAACCTACTTAAAATCTTATCTACTCTATTAATGTGTTAGTGTATTATCATTGTTCCTTCTCTCCAGTCCCTATATTATTTATCTTTGTGTTCCTGAATTGGCTAAGGCCTCAGATATAATGTTGCATGAATGTGGTAGGAATAGACATTTGTTCTCATTCTTTGCTCATAAAGAATATACTTCCAACATTTTACCATTAAATATTATGTTGTTCTTTATTAACTTTGAGAAGTTAATAAAATTTTCTGCTACCCTTATGTTTTTATGATAAATGGGTATTGATTGTCGGTAAAGGCATTTTCCACAACATACCTAATCATAGCTTTTTCTCTCCTTTAATTTAACTAAGGAAAATTGTATAGGTAGATTCTCTAATAAGTCTATCCATCCTTGCCTGCCTGGGATGAAACCTACTTGATCACAATACATTATATCTATATATTGCTTGGTTTATTTTGCTAAAATTTGTAGGATTTTACCTTTTTCATACTGGTGTTAATCTTATGATGACCATACCAGATTTTCGGCAAAAAAAAAAAAAAAAAAAGGTAAAGAACAAAGGGAGAACAATTTGGAACACACAATGTATAAAATCTTCAATATGTTTTACATTTATCTCATTTAAATTTTATAACAGCTTTATAAGATAGGTGGTCTTTATGACTCATTTTCAACAAAAGTTTAAGAAGGTAGAATAACCCTCTCAAGAACTAAAAATGTTTGAGGAGAGGCTGTCTTTGGGAAAACTATGCTATCTGTTAGAATCTTAATTTGTTTAGACCTATTTAAATGGAAGATTATACAAAATCCTTCATAGGTACCTAAACATTTTTTTTTTAGTTCTTTCTTCATCTGCCTTCTGTCTTCTGAAGATTATGCTTCTAAGACTTTGCTATTCCCTTTATTTTACTTTGAAATACAATTAAATATGCACTTCTTATGCATTTCACTTGACAGTGAGCCTCAGAAAGAAGGTCGGTAACTATCCCTTATCTGTTTTTTGAAACTGAGTGCCGTACCTTGTATGTTGCTTTGTAAACATATAATGATTAACAAACATATATTTTTGTAGTGAATTGAATTATTCTTCCTTGAAGCCAGAGTTTATATTTTGGAGAAGTTGTTGATTTTCCTTGTACTGTATAAAAGAGAAAATTCCCTTGAGTAGTGAAGGAGAAAATTAGTTTAGAGGAGAAACAAAGTAATTAACATAGGATATAAAACAAGCAATAAAGACAGCCAAAATATAACAAACATAATGAAATTAAAATGGCATTAAGGGAAATATCAAAGTCATAAGAATCAAAAACTGGTAAACTAAAATTGCGATTTATTAAATTGTATATAATCAACATTCTAAAAATAATATCTTACAGAGTATTTCTGCAGGCTCTGTTGGCTAAACTTACGCGAAAGTGAGGTAATTCAAGATCCCAAGAAAATGAGGAAACTGAAGGGAAAATGCAGCACTTTATCAGCCTGGGGAAATGACTACAAAGACTGCAGAGCAAAAAGAGAGGGAATAAAGATAGAAGCACCAAAATATCTTTCATTTTTGTTGACTAGTTCCATTTTGTTATATAAAATCTATTTTTATTACCATTTCTCTGCAAACAACTGGAACTTTGAAATCACAGTATAAGAAATAAAGTATTGTCCCCTATTTCACTTCTTATATTGTTTTTAGTTTTTATCTTAATAAAACACGTAATACTCTGCAACTATAATTCAGATTCCCTCTATTGTCTCTTTTTATGAAAAGAAGCATGTACTCAGAGTTTACATTTGAGGCATAATTGAGTCACAATGTTCACATGTCAGTTATTTTATTAATGTATTTTAAGGATACATTTACATAATTAATTATTTATAGTGTTATATTTGTATGTTTGTATTTCCCTTTGTTATATTTGTATGTTTGTATTTCCCTTTGTATATATGTATGTATACATATATACATACATATATGTATATGTATACACAAACATATATATGTTTGTGTATACATATACATATATGTATGTATATATATGGATGTATATATCAACATAAACACAGACTTCATGAGCTTATATTCTGATTATGGAGCAAAGCTGGGCGAGAGGCATTTTTGAGAACAACAAAATACAAAAACACAATACTAATTATAAGTACAAAAGTGTTTTAGAGAAAATAAAGTTCGGTTGCAAATTTTGGAAGATTCATTTTTTGTCTATAGATGTACAATTTCTCTAGCACCACTTTTTGATAAGGGACTCTTCCTTCATTTAGTTATTTTTGTTCCTTTATCAAAGGCTAAGTCAGCATATTTGGATCTATTTTTGAGTTTTCTATTTGATTACATTGGTCTATATGTCTTCCCTTTTAGCAATACCACACAGTCTTGATTATGGTAGACTGGAAATGGAAGTCTCTTCAAATATTAAGTCTTTCATTTCTTTCATCATCTTTTGATAGCTTTTAGCATACAATCCCAGTACACGTTCTGTTGGATTTACACATACTTATTTTATTTTCTTTGGTGCAATTGGAAATGATGTGACATTTTTTATTTTGTTTTCCCATTGTTTATTGTCAGTGTGCAGAAATTCAATTGACTTTTGTGTGCTGATCTTGAATCTAATGACTCATTAGGCCTAGGAATTTTTGTTTTGTTTTTGTTTTTCTGTATATTCCTTAGGATATTCTACATACACAATCATGTTATCTGCAGTCTTTTTCCTCCCT